>NC_060198.1:5963469-6078469 GCF_021184085.1 Oncorhynchus gorbuscha
CACACACACACACACACACACACACACACACACACACACACACACACACACACACACACACACACACACACACACACACACACACACACACACACACACACACACACACACACACACACACACACACACACACACACACACACACACACACACACACACACACACACACACACACACACACACACACACACACAGTCTTGAAAGGAGGCTATTTGAAGTAATGGAGCATGTCAATGGAAGAAAATGTCGGATTAAATATTTATTTGAAGTACTGCAGATCACATTCAAAGCAGAGGTACAAAAGAAGTGGATTTGCTACAGCTGACCGATTTGTCATGATTGTATTTTATTTAGCTTTGTGTTATTACATGAAAATGTGTTTATATATTAAATCAACAAGGGCGGCTCAGTCAATTACTACAGTTATTTCATACTTGTTTGTGAAAGCATCACGACCGTGAACTATAACAATCTGTCAATAATCTCTGGTGAACAGACCACGTAAACATACATGGTACCGTAGATCTGTCTTTATACTATGGCCACCGACAGCTAACGAGCAGCAGTAGTTACGTGTTTTTCATCACTGGTTATTTGGACAAATCACGATTTCGCAGGTGTTATGCACCTTTCGAATTTCGGAAGGGTAGGGGACATTGAGCCCATAGACTTGCCTGTAACTTTCAAAGAGAGAGGGTGGAGCTTCTTGTTCTGGTTCTGCTCCTCATTTTAGCATCTCTTAATCTCTTCTCTTAACATGTCTGGACCCAGAACCTAATCGAGCAGCTGACCAATTACGCAAGACTTTAGTTTTGGGTGAACTGAGATTGATATTTCAATATCCTCATACAGTCATTGTGTTCAAAACGGGACTATTTTTAGCTACAGTCTCTGCATTGAAATGTACCTCTCTGTAGTCACAAACCAATAAATGCAGGTATTGTAAACAGTAAAATGCCCAATCGAAGTAGCAAGCCGCAGTTAAGGCAGAATTTGCTCCCTCACAAGGCAATAACAACTGTCTCTGGGTCGTTAAACAAATCAACCAATGAGAAATCAATACCTGACTGGCTTGCAGTCAGGCGAAGCTGAGAGAGCTGCGTTCAAGGGCCGATAAGAGCTCTTCTTCTGAGGGTCGGACGTACACTTTTACAACCTCTCCTTAATGAATTTCTAATTAGACAATGGTGTAGGAACGATGGGTTGGAGAGAGCTGCGTTCAAGAGAGGGCTGATAATTGCACTTCTAACAAGGGTCAGACAATGTTACAAGACGTACAACTTCTTGTTAATGCTTTTGTAATGAGGAAATAGTGTAGGAACTATTATGGTTGGTTGTGCACCCTTCAGAGACACCACATAGACATTTCTCTTGACACGTGAGCCTTTTCTTTTAATGTAATCTCGAGAATATTCAACAATAACATACATAATTATTACTTATTTGAAAAGCATTATACTCAACTTAAATGTAATGTCACGTTCTGACCTTTATTTCCTGTTTTGTATTTAGTTAGTATGGTCAGGGCGTGAGTTGGGTGGGCAGTCTATGTTTGTTTTTCTATGTTTTGGGCATTTCTATGTTTCAGCCTAGTATGGTTCTCAATCAGAGGCAGGTGTCATTAGTTGTCTCTGATTGAGAATCATACTTAGGTAGCCTGGGTTTCACTGTGTGATTGTTTCTGTCTCTGTGATTGCACCAGATAGGACTGTTTTGAGTTTTCACATTTATTGTTTTTTTGTAGTCAGTTGTTCATGTGTACCTTAACGTATTAAAAGAACCATGGACACTTACCACGCCGCGCATTGGTCCTCTGATCCGTTTCGCCTCTCCTCTTCGGAACACTTATTGACGTTTATTTATTGTCTGGCAATGCTACAGAATGGCATGGTCTACAAAATGTGCCACGGCACCTCTGAGAAAACAATATGTAAAATCCTGACCAAAGGTTTTTATCCATCCAAGTGTGGCATTTTGGTGGCATGCTAGTAGATACCCCATGCACCTTGCTGAACACAAGAAGGTTGTCAGAGTTATCAGAGAAAAAAAGTAGACCGCCAAGGCCACCCTTTGCAGAAGACGTGGCATGACGAGGATTACGACTCAGCCTGGGTTCCTCCTAACTGTGGCATGGTGAAGAGTGGTTACTGTTACTTACTGTTTTAGACACTATCAAATCAAAAAATGGAACCCACCTTACAAAGTGAGGAAACTGATGAGGAAGAAAAGAGGATGAGGATTATGAGGAAACAGGTGTGGAAGGAGAGGAGGAGGAGAAGGAGGGGGAGGAAGAGAATGGCAATTTATTAATTAGATTAGCTCTCATCCTGGGTCCTTTCTTCCACGTCCTCTCTCGCTTCCTTTTGAAAAAGTTCAAAGGTAATTAAGGAGAGGTGGCGTGCAGAGGGAAAATGGACAAAAATGCACTTGTATGAAATGAGACTCTCCTGAATGGGCGTAACCAAAGAAGACCTTTGTAGCACTCAACATCTTTCAAGGGTATTTTTGTCCTACTGAATCTAAACTTTTGTCATCTATTATTAAAACAAGATTTTCAGATTTTTCATAGCCATCACATATTAGCTTGATTATAATTGAAAGGTGTCAAAAAATATATATATTTTTTTATTTTTGCCACATATGATCCATGTGAATAAATTTTTACTTATTTTAATTCAACTTCAATTCAAATTCTGTGTGGCCAATTCAGGAGGTGGCAGAACAAAATGAGGATTATGAGGAAGAGGGGGTGTAGGGAGAGGAGGAGGAAGGAGAGCAGGAGGAGGAGCAAGGGGAGGATTATGAGGAAGAGGGGGTGAAGGGAGAGGAGGAGAAAGGAGAGCAGGAGGAGGAGCAAGAGGATTATGAGGAAGAGGGGGTGAAGGGAGAGGAGGAAGGAGAGCAGGAGGAGGAGCAAGAGGAGGATTACGAGGAAGAGGGAGTGAAGGGAGAGGAGGAAGGAGAGCAGGAGGAGGAGCAAGAGGAAGATTACGAGGAAGAGGGGGTGAAGGGAGAGGAGGAAGGAGAGCAGGAGGAGGAGCAAGAGGAGGATTATGAGGAAGAGGGGGTGAAGGGAGAGGAGGAGGAAGGAGGGCAGGAGGAGGAGCAAGAGGAGGATTATGAGGAAGAGGGGGTGAAGGGAGAGGAGGAGGAAGGAGAGCAGGAGGAGGAGCAAGAGGAGGATTACGAGGAAGAGGGAGTGAAGGTAGAGGAGGAAGGAGAGCAGGAGGAGGAGCAAGAGGAAGATTACGAGGAAGATTACGAGGAAGATTACGAGGAAGAGGGGATGAAGGGAGAGAAGGAAGGAGAGCAGGAGGAGGAGCAAGAGGAGGATTATGAGGAAGAGGGGGTGAAGGGAGAGGAGGAGGAAGGAGAGCAGGAGGAGGAGCAAGAGGAGGATTATGAGGAAGAGGGGGTGAAGGGAGAGGAGGAGGAAGGAGAGCAGGAGGAGGAGCAAGAGGAGATTTACGAGGAAGAGGGGGAGAAGGGAGAGGAGGAGGAAGGAGAGCAGGAGGAGCAAGAGGAGGGTTACGGGAGAGGAGGAGGAAGGAGAGCAGGAGGAGGAGCAAGAGGAGGATTATGAGGAAGAGGGGGTGAAGGGAGAGGAGGAGGAAGGAGAGCAGGAGGAGGAGCAAGAGGAGGATTATGAGGAAGAGGGGGTGAAGGGAGAGGAGGAGGAAGGAGAGCAGGAGGAGCAAGAGGAGGATTATGAGGAAGAGGGGGTGAAGGGAGAGGAGGAGGAAGGAGAGCAGGAGGAGCAAGAGTAGGATTATGAGGAAGAGGGGGTGAAGGGAGAGGAGGAGGAAGGAGAGCAGGAGGAGGAGCAAGAGGAGGCTTATGAGGAAGAGGGGGTGAAGGGAGAGGAGGAGGAAGGAGAGCAGGAGGAGGAGCAAGAGGAGGATTACGAGGAAGAGGGGGTGAAGGGAGAGGAGGAGGAAGGAGAGCAGGAGGAGCAAGAGGAGGATTATGAGGAAGAGTGGGTGAAGGGAGAGGAGGAGGAAGGAGAGCAGGAGGAGGAGCAAGAGGAGGATTACGAGGAAGAGGGGGTGAAGGGAGAGGAGGAGGAAGGAGAGCAGGAGGAGGAGCAAGAGGAGGATTAGTGCTAAATACGGCTGCTAGAATCCTGACTAGAACCAAAAAATTGGATCATATTACTCCAGTGCTAGCCTCCCTACACTGGCCTCCTGTCAAGGCAAGGGCTGATTTCAAGGTTTTACTGCTAACCTACAAAGCATTACATGGGCTTGCTCTTACCTATCTCTCTGATTTGGTCCTGCCATACATACCTACACGTACGCTACGGTCACAAGACGCAGGCCTCCTAATTGTCCCTAGAATTTCTAAGCAAACAGCTGGAGGCAGGGCTTTCTCCTATAGAGCTCATTTTTTTATGGAATGGTCTGCCTACCCATGTGAGAGACGCAAACTCGGTCTCAACCTAAGTATTTACTGAAGACTCATCTCTTCAGTGGGTCATATGATTGAGTGTAGTCTGGCCCAGGAGTGTGAAGGTGAACGGAAAAGCTCTGGAGCAACGAACTGCCCTTGCTGTCTCTGCCTGGCCGGTTCACCTCTTTCCACTGGGATTATGTGCCTCTAACCCTATTACAAGGGCTGAGTCACTGGCTTACTGGTGCTCTTTCATGCCGTCCCTAGGAGGGGTGCGTCACTTGAGTGGGTTGAGTCACTGACGTGATCTTCCTGTCTGGGTTGGCGCCACCCCTTGGGTTGTGCCGTGTTAGAGATCTTTGTGGGCCATACTCAGCCTTCTCTCAGGATGGTAAATTGGTGGTTGAAGATATCCCTCTAGTGGTGTGTGGGCTGTGCTTTGGCAAAGTGGGTGGGGTTATATTCTTCCTGTTTGTCCCTGTCCGGGGTTATCATCGAATGGGGCCACAGTGTCTCCTGACCCCTCCTGTCTCAGCCTCCAGTATTTATGCTGCAGTAGTTTATGTGTCGGGGGCTAGGGTCAGTCTGTTACATCTGGAGCACGTCTCCTGTCTTATCCGGTGTCCTGTGTGAATTTAAGCATGCTCTCTCTAATTCTCTCTTTCTCTCTTTCTTTCTCTCTCTCGGAGGACCAGAGCCCTAGGACCATGCCTCAGGACTACCTGACATGATGACTCCTTGCTGTCCCCAGTCCACCTGGCCGTGCTGCTGCTCCAGTTTCAACTGTTCTGCCTGCGGCTATGGAATCCTGACCTGTTCCCCCGGACGTGCTAGCTGTCCCAGACCTATTATTTGACCATGCTGGTCATTTATGAACATTTGAACATCTTGGCCATGTTCTGTTATAATCTCCACCCGGCACAGCCAGAAGAGAACTGGCCACCCCTCATAGACTGATTCCTCTCTAGGTTACTTCCTAGGTTTTGGCCTTTCTAGGGAGTTCTTCCTAGCCAACGTGCTTCAACACCTGCATTGCTTGCTGTTTGGGGGTTTAGGCTGGGTTTCTGTACAGCACTTTGAGATATAAGCTGATGTACGAAGGGCTATATAAATACATTTGATTTGATTTGATCCTTGATGAAAACCTGCTCCAGCGTTGAACCCATTCAAACATCTCTGGAGCGACTTGCAAATAGCAGTGCAGCAACGCTGCCCATCCAACTTGACAGCGCTTGATAGGATCTGCAGCGAAAAATGGGAGAAAGTCCCCAAATACAGGTGTGCCAAGCTTGTAGTGTCATACCCAAGAAGACTCGATGCTGTAATCACTGCTAAAGATGCTTCAACAAAGTACTGAGTAAAGGATCTGAATACTTATGTTAATGTAATACTTCATTTTATATTTTTAAATTAGCAAAAAAATCAAAAAAACATTTTTTTCATTGTCATTGTGGAGTATTGTGCGTAGATTGATGAGGGAAAAACTATTGAATCAATTTTAGAATAAGGATGAACGTAACAAAAAGTCAAGGGGTCTGAATACTTTCTGAAGGCACCGTACAATCTAGCTGCGTAGTTGATTCCCTCGTCTGCATTCTGTGTGGATCTGTGGCTCTACTGTTAGTTCAGGATAATCTGTGTGGATCTGTGGCTCTACTGCTAGTTCAGGATAATCTGTGTGGATCTGAGGCTCTACTGCTTGTTCAGGATAATCTGTGTGGATCTGTGGCTCTACTGCTTGTTCAGGATAATCTATGTGGATCTGTGGCTCTACTGCTAGTTCAGGATAATCTGTGTGGATCTGTGGCTCTACTGCTTGTTCAGGATAATCTGTGTGGATCTGTGGCTCTACTGCTAGTTCAGGAGAATCTGTGTGGATCTGAGGCTCTACTGCTTGTTCAGGATAATCTGTGTGGATCTGTGGCTCTACTGCTAGTTCAGGAGAATATGTGTGGATCTATGGCTCTACTGCTAGTTCAGGAGAATCTGTGTGGATATGTGGCTCTACTGCTAGTTCAGGAGAATCTGTGTGGATCTGTGGCTCTACTGCTAGTTCAGGAGAATATGTGTGGATCTATGGCTCTACTGCTAGTTCAGGAGAATCTGTGTGGATCTGTGGCTCTACTGCTAGTTCAGGAGAATCTGTGTGGATCTGTGGCTCTACTGCTAGTTCAGGAGAATCTGTGTGGATCTGTGGCTCTACTGCTAGTTCAGGAGAATCTCTTTGGATGCTGTTCTGAGAGCATCAAGGACAAACTGAATTGGTCCACCCACATAGACAGCGTGGTGAAGAAGGCGCAGCAGTTTCTCTTCAACCCCAGGAGGCTGATGAAATTCGGCTTGTCACCAAAAGCACACAAACTTTTACAGATGCACAATCGAGAGCATCCCGTCGAGCTGTATCACCGCCTGGTACGGCAACTGCTCCGCCCACATCCGTTAGGCTCTCCAGAGGGTAGTGAGGTCTGCACAACGCATCACAGGGGCAAACTACCTGCCCTCCAGGACACCTACACCACCCGATGTCACAGGAAGGCCATAAAGATCATCAAGGACAACAACCACCCGAGCCACTGCCTGTTTACCCCGCTATCATCCAGAAGGCGAGGTTAGTACAGGTGCATCAAAGCTGGGACCGAGAGACTGAAAAACAGCTTCCATCTCAAGGCCATCAGACTGCTAAACAGCCACTAACATTGAGTGGCAGCTGCCAAAATACTGATTCAACTCCAGCCACTTTAATAATGGAAAAATTGATGTAAAAAATGTATCACTAGCCACTTTAAACAATGCCACTTTTATATGTTTACATACCCTACATTACTCATCTCATACTGTACTAGATACCATCTACTGCATCTTGTCATCTTTATGTAATACACGTATCACTAGCCACTATAAACAATGCCACTTTTATATGTTTACATACCATACATTACTCATCTCATATGTATATATTGTACTCTATACCATCTACTGTATCTTGTCATCTTTATGTAATACACGTATCACTAGCCACTATAAACAATGCCACTTTTATATGTTTACATACCATACATTACTCATCTCATACTGTACTCTATACCATCTACTGCATCTTGTCATCTTTATGTAATACACGTATCACTAGCCACTATAAACAATGCCACTTTTATATGTTTACATACCATACATTACTCATCTCATATGTATATACTGTACTAGATACCATCTACTGCATCTTGTCATCTTTATGTAATACACGTATCACTAGCCACTATAAACAATGCCACTTTTATATGTTTACATACCATACATTACTCATCTCATATGTATATACTGTACTAGATACCATCTACTGCATCTTGTCATCTTTATGTAATACACATATCACTAGCCAATATAAACAATGCCACTTTTATATGTTTACGTACCATACATTACTCATCTCATACTGTACTAGATACCATCTACTGCATCTTGTCATCTTTATGTAATACACGTATCACTAGCCACTATAAACAATGCCACTTTTATATGTTTACATACCATACATTACTCATCTCATACTGTACTAGATACCATCTACTGCATCTTGTCATCTTTATGTAATACACGTATCACTAGCCACTATAAACAATGCCACTTTTATATGTTTACATACCATACATTACTCATCTCATATGTATATACTGTACTCTATACCATCTACTGCATCTTGTCATCTTTATGTAATACATGTATCACTAGCCACTATAAACAATGCCACTTTTATATGTTTACATACCATACATTACTCATCTCATATGTATATACTGTACTCTATACCATCTACTGCATCTTGTCATCTTTATGTAATACACGTATCACTAGCCAATATAAACAATGCCACTTTTATATGTTTACATACCATACATTACTCATCTCATACTGTACTAGATACCATCTACTGCATCTTGTCATCTTTATGTAATACACGTATCACTAGCCACTATAAACAATGCCACTTTTATATGTTTACATACCATACATTACTCATCTCATATGTATATACTGTACTAGATACCATCTACTGCATCTTGTCATCTTTATGTAATACACGTATCACTAGCCACTATAAACAATGCCACTTTTATATGTTTACGTACCATACATTACTCATCTCATATGTATATACTGTACTAGATACCATCTACTGCATCTTGTCATCTTTATGTAATACACGTATCACTAGCCACTATAAACAATGCCACTTTTATATGTTTACATACCATACATTACTCATCTCATATGTATATACTGTACTCTATACCATCTACTGCATCTTGTCATCTTTATGTAATACACGTATCACTAGCCACTATAAACAATGCCACTTTTATATGTTTACGTACCATACATTACTCATCTCATACTGTACTAGATACCATCTACTGCATCTTGCCATCTTTATGTAATACACGTATCACTGGCCACTTTAAACAATGCCACTTTTATATGTTTACGTACCATACATTACTCATCTCATACTGTACTAGATACCATCTACTGTATCTTGCCTATGCCATTTTGTACCATCACTCATTCATATATTTTTTATGTACATATTCTTCATCCCTTTACACTTGTGTGTATAAGGTAGTTGGTGTGAAATTGTTAGGTTAGATTACATTGTTAGGTTATTACTACATTGTCTGAACTAGAAGCACAAGCATTTCACTACACTCGCATTAACATCTGCTAACCATGTGTATGTGACAAATAAAGTTTGATTTGACATCATCAGTATGCCTCCGCCTCACCTGAGTGACCTCTGATCCCTGCTCCCCTCTCTGTCCCCTCTGTCTGAGACTGATCATTCTTCATCTGGGGTTATCACTCACTCACAAACTCTCTCTTTTTATCTCCCCCTCTCTCTATCTCTCTGTCAGGTATATGAGCAAATATTGTCACCAAGGAGAGTTCTGTTTATTGTTGTGAGTCATCCTGGGTTATTGCACACAAACACACATACCCTCCCCCTGACACACACAATGAGACAGACAGACAGCATGGTAGGACAGCTCCTAGGTAATAATAATCACACACACGTACATGCTGCAACCCCCCCCCCCCCCACACACGCTGCATGGGAAATCTGTAATCCCACAGACCCATAGAAGTCCCTGATGGAACACACACTACAATTGTCCACCATCGTCAAAAGCTGTGTGTGTTCATGTCCAAAACAACAAACCTTAATCCACTGTGACCCCAATCCTCTATTCATATACTGCTATGTTTAGAATCTGTAAGTAAGTGCTTCCATTTGGGCCTATTCAATTTCATTCAATTCAGGTCAAGGTCAATTGAAAATCCAATTCACCGATTGAATAAGGCCATTTAATTGACAATATTTCTTACTTTCGTAAAATGTACTGAACTGGAATGGGATTGACCCAAACCCTGTTCACTGAAATAATTTACAGTGGATGTTGGGAGCTTTAACATTGTGACAGCAGCATGTGACCTTTCCTCTGTCTTGTGTCAGGCTTAAGCAAACAGGAAGTGTTATACAACGTGACATTTGTACATCCGAAGCCTCAGAAGGTTCCAATCCACATGACTTACATAACATCTCCCAACACGCAGTCACATTCGATGAAAGGATCGGACCAAGGAGCAGCGTGAGTAGAGTTCCACATATTTTTTTTATCATAAACTGAAACTCAACAAAACAAAAACGAAATGTGAAGCTACTGGTGCACACAGGCAACTATCCGTAGACATAGTCAAGATCCCACAAACACAAAAGGGAAATGGCTACCTAAATATGATCCCCAATAAGAGACAACGATAAACAGCTGTCTCTGATTGGGAACCATATCAGGCCAACAGATATACAAAAACTAGACTACCCACCCTAGTCACACCCTGACCTAACCAAAATATATAGAAAAACAGAGATATCTAAGGTCAGGGCATGACAGTACCCCCAAAGGTGCGGACTCTCGGCCGCAAACCTGAACCTATAAGGGAGGGTCCGGGTGGGCACCTACCTTCGGTGGCGGCTCCGGTTCTGGACGCAGTCCCCCTCCTTACGCTGATCCCTCTGCTTCTGTGGAACTGGACTGTGGATCATCGCCGGAGGCTCTGGACTCCTCCTCGTCGCTGAAGACTCTAGCGAGGAGCTGCAGTCTAGAAGCCCTGGACTGGGGACCGTCGCTGGAGGCCCCGGACTGGGGACAGTCGCTGGAGGCCCCGGACTGGGGACAGTCGCTGGAGGCCCCGGACTGGGGACCGACGCTGGAGACTGGGAAGGCACACTGGAGGCCTGATGCGTGGGACCGGTACAGGTGGCACTGGGCTGAAGTCACGCACCTCAGGGCGAGTGCGGGGAGGAGGCACAGGACGTACTGGACTGTGGAGGCGCACTGGAGGTCTGGAGCGTAGAGCTGACACAACCCGTCCTGGCTGGATGTTTATTTTCGCCCGGCAAATGCAGGGGGCTGGCACAGGACGCACTGGGCTGTGCAGACGCACTGGAGACTCAGTGCGCAGAGCCGGCGCAGGATATCCTGATCCGAGGAGGTATACTGGAGACCAGGAGCGCTGATCCGTCCTGGCTGGATGCCTAATCTAGCCCAGCCAATACGGGAGCTGGAATATAGCGCACCGGGCTGTGACTGCGCACTGCAGACATGGTGCACATCACCGCATAACACGGTGCCCGACCGGTCACACGCTCCCCACTGTAAGCACGGGGAGTTGGCTCAGGTCTGAACCCTGACTCTGCCAATCTCCCCGTGTGCTCCCCCCAAAACCTATTTGGGGCTGCCTCTCGTGCTTGCCTCGTTGGTATTACTCCTCGTAACGCGCCGTTCTACTTTCGCTGCCTCTATCTCCTCCCTCGGATGGCAATATTCCCTGGTCCTTGTCCAGGGTCCTGCTCCCTCCAGGATTTCCTCCCACGTCCATTCCTCCTGACCACGCTGATTGGTCCTTTTGTGGTGGGATCTTCTGTCACGTTCGTTGAAAGGATCGGACGAAGGTGCAGGTTGAGTAGAGTTCCACATATTTTTAATAAACTGAAACTCAACAAAACAAAAACAAACAAGCACAAACGAAACGTGAAGCTACTGGTGCACACAGGCAACTATCCGTAGACATAGTCAAGATCCCACAAACACAAAAGGGAAATGGCTACCTAAATATGATCCCCAATCAGAGACAACGATAAACAGCTGTCTCTGATTGGGCACCATATCAGGCCAACATAGACATACAACAACCCTAGACATACAAAAACTAGAGTACCCACCCTAGTCACACCCTGACCTAACCAAAATATATAGAAAAACAGAGATATCTAAGGTCAGGGCGTGACACACGAGCTGTCAATCAATCTGATTTTTAATCAATCAGTTGATTATTGCTCTAATGAGCTGGCCTGCATTGACTGGATTGATATCCATTACTTTAGTCACTATTAAGATGTCCTTTCATTTCAGGGTATTCCCACAGCCATTTTATAAGAAAGAGGAAGCAGCAGACTCTAGTAGCTCCGTTGCAGTCATCTATTTAGCAACGTTTCCACAGCAAGCCGTCTTCATCAGGGTTTCATCAAAATATATTCCTACAGCCATAGCATGGAACCGTCCCGGGAAGATCATCTTGTGTAGTCGATACATTGATATCTAGTTAAAAATATATATTTAACTGGGCAAGTCAGTTAAGAACAAATTCTTACTTGTAATGACAGCTTAGCCTAGCCAAACCCAGACAACAATGGACCAATTGTGAGCCACCCTGGGATTGGGACTCCTAATCACAGCCAGATGTGATACAGCCTGGATTTGAACCAGGGACTTCAGTGACACCTCTTGCACTGAGAAGCAGTGGCTTAGACCGCTGCGCCACTCAGGAGCTTAGGAGTTGTGTTGTGTCAATACTGTGGGTACATTTACATGACATAGACATGTGCGTTATTCAGCAGACGCTCTTATCCAGAGAGGCTTACAGGAGCAGTTAATGTCATTGATAAAGTTGCTGTGTGGTGTGTGGATGTGTCATGCCTAGCAGATGTATGCCTTTAGGCAGCAGTTCCCAAACGTTCCTTAAAAAAAGTGCATTTATTTATTTTATGTTTATTTTTTTATATATATTTTTTTGGAGGGGGGTGTTGTGTACCAGAGCAGAAGTAAAGCTTCCATAGTCAGTCATCTATCTTGCTTTGTTGAGGACAACCACCCACACAACCCTCAACTTCCAGATACATCTCCTCTGCCCCACCACACACACATTCTAAGAAATGTACACATTTCTACCATGCCCCCCTCTGCCATCCGACACACACACACACCCCGCCCACACACAGTCATGTCCTTAGTAGCCTGACAGCGGTAAGGTATAGACCCACAGATCACATCTCACTGTCACCCAGAGAGCTCCAAATCAGTCCAAACACACACACACACACACACCACAATGAGTTACAGGGTATCCAGACATAGAGACATTTTAATGAGCTCAGCCTCCTGACACGCCAGGGAGGTGTCGATTTGGCCCCCTCTCTTTAGGAAGGTTCTCCTCTCACTTAGATTTATTGAAATGATATGCAGTCTTGTCGCCCGTCATGAATTTTGGAAAATGTATCTAGTCAACTCTCTTGGAAAACTTTGGGCATAGAGTTGATACTGAGGACAATTCAGGTTAAAGTGCTCTTCAAGGAAGCTGAAGTTCATGAAAAACAGTAGCATCAAATTAAATGTGGGGGTCCCATAGGCTAATAGACCAACTGCTAACCCCTATACCAGTAAGTAATTGTTTCCCTGGAAAATTAGAGTCTCAATTATCGTATTCGAAGACAGTTAACATTGTATCATTTCAGCGATAATTTAATAATAATTGAATAATTCAACAACACAGTCAAATGAAACCCTCCTCACACCCGCCTCTTCAAGACTAATCCTGACCTATTCCTCCCCCATTGAGAACGATGTCTCATTGACCTTCTGGAGTAGCCATTTACATATCCAGCTTTATGATGTCTGACCTCATCATGGCTGGGTTTATAGTACTGGAGCAGACGGCTCCTTCTGACATCTCTGTTATCACCATGGTAATTAGGAGGATGGTTGGATGTGTCGTGTCTTTGGCTATGCCGGATTAAGCGATATGACATGCTATTCTATAAAATAATTTCTCCATAATTAATATCACCTGATTGAGCTAATCATGTAAATGTAATTAACTAGAGAGTCGGGGCACCACAAAATAATATTTATAGAGCTGTTATCTTCCGAATAAACTCTTAAAGAACCAGTAATATTTTTACATCAATAGCAGTCAATATCAATTGTCATCTTAATTCAGTCTCATCTGAAAGTTGTAAATTCTTGGTTATCTGCACGAACCCTGGCTAACAAGTTGAATCAGCAATACAAAATTGGATTTAATTATTTATTTACTAAATACCTAACTAATCACACAGACTTACACATACACATAATTAATCATAACTTGATTACAAATTACGTCATAAAGGAAAATGTCCCTAGCGGGCGGAACAGATATGACAGCTGGTTACTCAAAAGAAAAGGGGCTGGGTTTGAGTGAAAGAGCGGGAAGACTGAGGAACAAAGGGAAGAAGCTGTGTTATCATAAATACAGTATCTTATGCATTCTAAGTTACCACCCATTTGGAAAAGGAAAATGCAATAAATATTTACTCTGAGCTGCGCTTCGGTAGGTTGGTGGTAGATGGTTGGTGGTAGAAGGCCGTGTTGCCCAACCGAGTCCTTTGAAGAATGTCTCTGGTGGTCAATTGGATACTTTGTAGTAATGCCGTTGTGTGGTAGACGGGATACTCTGTCTGTTCCATCCTAACCTGCGTTTGCAGCTGCGGTTGCTAACTCAACGGCTAGGAGGTATCACTTCTGTAGTGAATAAGAGTTCAAAGTTCATACCATTCGCAACCAAAGCTCACGCTGATGTTGGCTTCGTTCTGTAGTTATCATCTGAACCATTCTGACATAGGACCGTCGTCCTACATCCCCAGAACAGGAAGTTCTATTGTCGTCAAGGGTTTATATAGGAAGGGAGAGGAGGGCGTGTTTGAAAAGTTTTATAGCCCATGTCCCTTCACAGGGCGGGCCACTGATTGAGCAGCCCTATCTTATGAAAACTCACATCTCACATTTTAGAAGCTAAAATCTAATTTCATCCATCACAAATAATTTCATATTCAAACATTTAAATTGAACAACAATTCCATGTGAATCCGATAAACTCTACAGTGGAAAGTCTACACATCAGAGTTATGTCATCTTATCATTGATGAGAATGTCTCAGATGACAACCGAACTGACATCATATTCATTAAGTACCACCGCATATGTTCAATTGTTCGGATTACCAGAATATAGTTAATTTCCCCCCACCTACTGATGTTCCCAGAATCTCTATGTTAACCAAGGGATTTGCAAATGTAACCTCAGTAGGGTAGAGAGAGGAAAAAGGGGGGAAGAGGTATTTATGACTGTCATAAACCTGCCCCCAAGCCAACGTCATGACACATGTGTTGCAATGAGGAAGGGATATTGCAAGCAATGGTGCCGACAGATATGCAGTATTTTACAGTATTCTGTTTTTGTGTGTGTTATTTCTTACATTATTAACCGAGAAAATGTTTTTCGTTATTACATACAGCCGGAAATTACTTTTGGATATCAGAGAGGCGGTATCTCACCAGCATTATGACCAGGAATACAACTTTCCCGAATTGGATCCTTTGTTCGTACCCCCCCAGGGCAATTGAACTTATCCCAGAGGCTGCTCCAAAACACTACCGATGTTCTATCAACACATTGACTGTAGTACTCGCTTAGGGAAAACACTAGATCACTGCTACTCACCTTTTCGAGATGCCTACGAGGCCCCTTTGGAAAATCAGATCACAACTCCATTTTGATCCTCCCTTCCCATAGGTAGAAACTCAAAGTATCCATGCTAAGGTCTATTCAACCCTGGTCTGACCAATCGGAATCCGTGCTTCAAGATTGTTTCGATCATGCGGACTGGGATATCTTCCCTGTAGCCTCTGAGAATAACATTGACACTTACACAGACATGGTGACTGAGTTCATTTGAAAGTGTATAGGTGAGTTTGATACCATCAATCACCACATTCTTTTGGAGAGATTGGAAACCCAAATTGCTCTACACGGACAAGTTGTGGCCTGGTTTAGATCTTATCTGTCGGAAAGATATCAGTTTGTCTCTGTGAATGGCTTGTCCCCTGACAAATCAACTGTAAATTTCGGGGTTCCTCAAGGTTCCGTTTTAGGATCACTATTATTTTCACTATATATTTTACCTCTTGGAGATGTCATTCGAAAACATAATGTTAACTTTCACTGCTATGCGGATGACACATTTCTGTACATTTCGATGAAACATGGTGAAGCCCCAAAATTGCCCTCGCTAGAAGCCTGTGTTTCAGACATAAGGAAGTGGATGGCTGCAAATGTTCTACTTTTAATCTCGGATTTAATAGAGATGCTTATTTTAGGTCCCAAGAAACAAAGAGATCTTCTGTTGAATCTGACAATTAATCTTGATGGTTGTACAGTCGTCTCAAGTCTGAAGGACCTCGGCGTTACTCTGGACCCTAATCTCTCTTTTGACGATATCAAGACTGTTTCAAGACTGTTTCAAGGACAGCTTTTTTCCATCTACGTAACATTGCAAAAATCAGAAACTTTCTGTCCAAAAATGATGCAAAAAAATGTATCCATGCTTTTGTTACTTCTAGGTTAGACTACTGCAATGCTTTACTTTCCGGCTTCCCGGATAAAGCACTAAATACACTTCAGTTAGTGCTAAATACGGCTGCTAGAATCCTGACTAGAATCTATTTTTAAATATCATATTACTCCAGTGCTAGCCTCCCTACACTGGCCTCCTGTCAAGGCAAGGGTTGATTTCAAGGTTTTACTGCTAACCTACAAAGCATTACATGGGCCTGCTCCTACTTATCTTTCTGATTTGGTCCTGCCGTACATACCTACACGTACGCTACGGTCACAAGATGCAGGCCTCCTAATTGTCCCTAGAATTTCTAAGCAAACAGCTGGAGGCAGGGCTTTCTCCTATAGAGCTCCATTTTTATGGAATGGTCTGCCTACCCATGTGAGAGACGCAGACTCGGTCTCAACCTATGAGTCTTTAATGAAGACTCATCTCTTCCGTGGGTCATATGATTGAGTGTAGTCTGGCCCAGGAGTGTGAAGGTGAACGGAAAGGCTCTGGAGCTGCATTTCTTGCTGTTTGGGGTTTTAGGCTGGGTAACTGTACAGCACTGTACAGCACTTTGAGATATCAGCTGATGTAAGAAGGGCTATATAAATACATTTGATTTGATTAAGAGGTGTCACTACAGATCCTGGTTTGAATCCAGGCTGTATCATAACCGGTCGTGATTGGGAGTCCCATAGGGCGGTGCAAAATTGGCCCAGCGTCGTCCGGGTTTGGTAGGGTTAGGCCTTCATTGTAAATAAGAATTTGTTCTTAACTGGCTTGCCTAGTTACGTAAAGGTTAAATAAAAATGTAATTTTAAAAAACTCACAAGGCTGCCGGCCCAGACTGCATCCCTAGCCACATCCTAGCATGCTCAGACCAGCTGTCGGACATATTCACTCTCTCCCTATCTCAGTCTGCTGTCCCCACTTGCTTCAAGATGTCCACTATTGTTCCTGTACCCAAGAAAGCAAAGGTAACTGAACTAAATGACAACCGCCCCGTAGCACTCACTTCTGTCATCATGAAGTGCTTTGAGAGGCTAGTTAAGGATTATATCAACTATACCTTACCTGACACCCAAGGACATTTGAATTTGCTTATCGCCTCACAGACGGTTGTGATCCCCATCGCACTAATCATTGCCCTATCCCATCTGGACAAGAGGAATACCTACATCAGAATGCTGTTCATTGACTATAGCTCAGCCTTCAACACCATTCAACACCAATCTCATCATTAATCTCGAGGCCCTGGGTCTGAACCCCACCCCGTGCAACTGGGTCCTGGACTTCCTGACGGGAAGGTAGGAAACAACACCTCAACTTGGCTGATCCTCAACACAGGGGTCCCACAAGGGTGCGTGCTCAGCCCCCTGCTGTACTCCCTGTTCACTTATGACTGCATGGCCACGCACACCTCCAACTCAATCATCAAGTTTGCAGACGACACAACAGTAGTAGGCCTGATTACCAACAATGACGAGACAGCCTACAGGGAGGAGGTGAGGGCCCTGGCAGAGTGTGGCCAGGAAAATAAGCTCTCTTTCAATGTCAACAAAACAAAAGGAGCTGATCGTGGACTTCAGGGAACAGCAGAGGGTGCGCGCCCCATCCAAATCGAAGGGACCACAGTGGAGAAGTTGGAAAGCTTCAAGTTCCTCGGCATACACATTACTGACAATCTGAAATGGTCCATCCACACAGATAGACACACAAGGCTTAAGAAATTCGGCTTGGCCCCTAAAACCCTCAGAAACTTTTACAGATGCACAATTGAGAGCATCCTGACGGGCTGTATCACTGCCTGGTACGGCAACTGCTCCGTACGCGACCACAGGTCTCTCCAGAGGGTGACACGGTCTTCTCAACTCATCACTGGGGGCACACTGCCTGCACTCCAGGACACCTATAGCACCCGATGTCACAGGAAGGCCAATAAGATCATCAAGGACATCAACCACCCGAGCCACAGCGTGTTCACCCCGCTATCATCCAGAAAGTGCGGTCAGTGCAGGTGCATCATAGCTACGAGAATGAAAAATAGCTTCTATCTCAAGTCTATCAGACTGTTAAATAGCCATCGATAGCTGGCTACCACCCGGCTACTCAACCTTGCACCTTAGAGGCTGCTGCCCTATAGAAAGAGGCATGGAATCACTGGCCACTTTAATCATGTTTACATACTGCTTTACTCATCTCATATGTATATACTGTATTTAGTCATTGCCACTCTGACATTGCTCATCCTAATATTTATATATTTCTTAATTCCATTCTTTTACTTTTAGATTTGTCTGTATTGTTGTGAAGTGTTAGATACTACTGCACTGTTGGAGCTAGGAACACAAGCACTTCGCTACACCCGCAATAACATCTGCTAAATCAATTACATGTGATTTAATTTGATTTGAACTGGACGTATGTTGAAAAAGTGTGTGTGTGAGTGGGGGGGGGGGCTCCTTGTGACTCTACCATCAATATTTCCTACTGGGCAGATAAACTGTCATGAGAGAATGGGGCCTGTCTGATAAAAGGCATAGTGACTAATGCACACCATTTTCCAGCTGCCCACCACCAATATATTGTTATCCATTATGCACTGACCAATAACAAATGCCCCATCCAACCTATTATCATACACAACATAACAATAACCTGCCATAAACAGGTGAACAGCCTACCAAACGACCCCAACACCAGATATCACAGCACTCCCAATCCCTCACAGCACCCGTCTCCTTTATCACAGCCCAGCTGCGGTGGTGTTACGAACAGCGTCCTTTTGCATTCTGCTCACCAGACCACCATCACATTAGACAGTAGCCTACAGGGGATCTAAGGACTCTTGACTGCTCAACTGACCTCAACCTTTTCCACTCTTCTCTTCTCTTCTGCCTTTCTTGCACATTTCAATAGTTCTGGGAACTACTGTTGTTGTGCTTAGGAAACAAAATGGCCACCGTAGCTGGCCCAGAGGGTAATGGGATGCGGGTGGATTGGTCGCAGCAGGTGCTGCAGTCAGTCAGAGGGAGAGAGGGAGGAAGTCAAGGTTGCCTGAGTCAAATGTCAGTGGCCCTGATGGAAGGAGACATGGGCACCCTATCCCTGGATAGTGCACTACTTTTGACTAGAGCCCTATGAGCACTGATCAAAGGTAGTGAACTATATACTGGAGGGAATAGGGTGCCATTTGGGACACAGGCAGGTC
This sequence comes from Oncorhynchus gorbuscha, assembly GCF_021184085.1. NCBI lineage: Eukaryota > Metazoa > Chordata > Actinopteri > Salmoniformes > Salmonidae > Oncorhynchus > Oncorhynchus gorbuscha. The sequence continues at coordinate 5,982,827 of NC_060198.1, forward strand.
ATTGGTCGTGGCCTAAACCTAACCTGATCCCTGACTGCCTGCCTCGCTGTCTGCATGACTGGTGGCCGAGGTGTGTGTCTGTGTCTGTGTCTGTGTCTGTGTCTGTGTCTGTGTCTGTGTCTGTGTCTGTGTCTGTGTCTGTGTCTGTGTCTGTGTCTGTGTCTGTGTCTGTGTCTGTGTCTGTGTCTGTGTCTGTGTCTGTGTCTGTGTCTGTGTCTGTGTCTGTGTCTGTGTCTGTGTCTGTGTCTGTGTCTGTGTCTGTGTCTGTGTCTGTGTCTGTGTCTGTGTCTGTGTGTATGGCCCCTGGCAGAGCCTCCTCTACTGTCTCTGGGAGGACAACAACATTCCCACTATACTGTAGTAGACAGAGACAATGGCCCAGAGAGGAAGGGATGGAGAAGGGGAAGGGAGACTCAGGAAGAGAGGACTGGAGAACAATAGAAAGGGGATGATACAGAGACAGGAAGACATGAAGATAAAGAAACAAGGGGAGTAGAGAAAGGAATGAGTGAGATCGGGAACAGAAAGGAAAGGGAGTGAGAGAGATAGAGGGAGGTCAAGAGGTGAATAAACGGGACTTTTCCCACATAACTGAAGTGTTTACATAACTGTTTGCTGTTGCTAGCTTGCTCTAGTTGGTGTGTTGCTGTGTTCTATCTGGCTGGGGCTTGACAACCTCCCCACCACCACCACTACAGCCTTACATGCCAGTGATGATCTCCTCTGACTCAGGTTGCTGCCCTACATTCCTGACACACAGATCCTCCCTTTCATCCCCTCATCCTCCAGTCCTCCATCCTCCAGCCATATCTCCTTACTACCTCACCGCTCATATTGGCACACACTGGGCTAACATGGAGGAGTTCCATTTAATGAGAAGAGAAGCATAGATAAGCATTTATAGAGGCCTTAAAAATGGAGTTATGAAGTCTTTATGAGTTGTGGTTAGTTTAAAGTGGGGTTATCGCATTAATAACACTGTAGCACATATCTCATATTCAGGCACTGGGCTAGCATGGAAGAATCACATGCAGGTTAATGAGAAGTGTAGCCTTTAACACAATAACCTGGTCTCAGATCTGTTTGTGCTATCTTGCCAACTCCTATGGTTATGGGTCCGCAAGATAGCATAAACAGATCTGGGACCAGGCTGGATAACAAGGCATTGGTTGGCAGTTACTAAACAGCGCTGGGAGCAGGGATTGTCATGACTTTCCCATTGGAACATTAAGTAAAACATTCTTATCTTAGTGTTTACTGGAAATACAACATAACAATAACTGGTTGTTGTAATGATAATAGTATATGCCAATTATGCAGATGCTTTTATCCAAAGCGAGTTGCAGTGTTACTGTACGCGTGCATACTTCTTTACCACACATTGGGGAGAATAATAGGCAACTCAGTCCAATCTGTTTGTGTTGACGTGTTTCTCTCCCAGGTAGAACGGTTAGAAAGTGTTTGTGACTCTATCAGTGTTGTTTTCAATTAGACAGATGAGAGAGACAAGGGGTGTTTCTCAAAAGGCATACTACCGTGCTGCGAGGATGCAAATTGGAGCACGGGACGGTCGGAGTGTGAGTCCAAATCGAAAGGATGCGAAACTGAGCACGGAGGTCACTTCTCGAATGCGTACTCCACTTGTACATGTTTTGAACCATGCATCGATGCAAGATTCAACTGAGCGTGTGCAACGTAATATGACGCAACCACATCAAAAATTATGCAAATGTTCTTGAAATCAATGGCGGCCGTTATTTGAGGTGAAGCAAGAGAAAATACTCTCCGACGTCGGAATGAACTATTGCCTTTTCACATGTTGCCTGACTACCATATTTTAACTTGATTCATGAATAAATACATGCTGTGTTAATTTAGTCTTTGTTACCTGCCTACAATACCCACTGTAGTGGTGTAGGCTGCAAGCCCATAGTAAGTCAATAGAGCTAACTAGCTAGCTGCTAATTGTTAGCTAGCTACCCACGAAGAATTGACATCTACGTTGGATAACATTGGTCATTTTTCCTGTTATACTATCTGGTTAGCTACATTATTACGATTCACACATGCACTACCGGTCAAAAGTTTAAGAACACCTACTCATTCAAGGGTTTCTTTATTTTTACTATTTTATACATTGTAGAATAATAGTGAAGACATTAAACCTATGAAATAACACATGGAATCATGTAGTAACCAAAAAAAAGTGTTAAACAAATCAAAATATAGTTTATATTATTATTATATTGGAGATTCTACAAAGTAGCCACCCTTTACCTTGATGACAGCTTTGCACACTCTTTGCATTCTCTCAACCAGTTTCACCTGGAATGCTTTTCCAACAGTCTTGAAGGAGTTCCCACAAATGCTAAGCACTTGTTGGCTGCTTTTCCTTCCCTCTGCGGTCCATCTCATCCCAAACAATCTCAATATATTTGAGGTCGGTGGATTGTGGAAGCCAGGTCATCTTATGCAAAACTCCATCACTCTAATTATTGGTAAAAAATAGCCCTTACACAGCCTGGAGGTGTGTTGGGTCATTGTCCTGTTGAAAAGCACATTATATTCCCACTAAGCCATAAACCAGATGGGATCGCTGCAGAATGCTGTGGTAGCCATGCTGGTTAAGTGTGCCTTGAATTACAAATAAATCACAGACAGTGTCACCAGCAAAGCACCCCCACACCATAACACCTCCTCCCCCATGCTTTACGGTTGGAAATACACATACAGAGATCATCCGTTCACCCACACCAAGTTTCAAAGAATCTCAAATTTTGACTCCAACCAAAGGACAGATTTCCACCAGTCTAAAGTCCATTGTTCACATTTCTTTGCCCAAGCAAGTCTCTTATTCTTGGTGTCCTTTAGTAGTGGTTTCTTTGAAACAATTCAACCATGAAGGCCTGATGCATGCAGTCTCCTCTGAACAGTTGATGTTAAGATGTGTTGGTTAGTTGAACTCTGTGAAGTATTTATTTGGGCAGCAATTTCTGAGGCTGGTAACTCTAATGAACTTATCCTCTGCAGCAGGGGTAACTCTGGGTATTCCGTTCCTGTGGCGGTCCTCATGAGAGCCAGTTTCATCATCTTGATGGTTTCTGCGATTGCACTTGAAGAAACTTTCAAAGTTCTTTAAATGTATCGTATTGACTGACCTTCATGTCTTAAAGTAATGATGGACTGTTGGTTCTCTTTGCTTATTTGAGCCGTTCTTGCCATAATATGGACTTGGTCTTTATCAAATAGGGCTTTCTTCTGTATACCAACCCTACCTTGTCACAACACATCTGATTGAATCGAACACATTAAGAAGGATATAAATTCCTCAAATTAACTTTTAAGAAGGCACACCTGTTAATTGAAATGCATTCCAGGTGACTACCTCGTGAAGCAGGTTGAGAGAATGCCAAGTGTGTGCAAAGCTGTCATCAAGACAAAGGGTGGCTATTTGAAGAATCTCAAATGTAAACTATATTTTGATTTGTTTAACACCTTTTTGGTTAATACATGTTATTTCATAGTTTTGATATCTTCACTATTATTCTACAATGTAGAAAATAGTAAAAATAAAGACAAACCCTTAAATGAGTAGGTGTTCTAAAACTTTTGACCGGTAGTGTAGCTAGCTAATTGTTATGAAGTCTCTATTGCCATTACCCTGTCTAGAAGAAGGACGGTTCAGTGAATGGGTCCATAGTAAGTCCATAGCAAGTCAATAGGGCTAACTGGCTAGCTAGCTACCCTCAAGTAATTGACATCTACTGTACCTTGCATAACATTAGTTTTAGGTCATTTCTGCCCGTTTAACAATTCACATATATATCTAACTGATAATTATGAAGTAAAACATTTGCTTTGTGTTTATCTTGTTTCGTCTATATTGTTGCCATTGTCCTGGCTGGAGGAAGGTTAAGTGAATGGGGAGATGCAGCGTGAGGTAATACAGTAGGGGGAGTGCAAGTGCCTCTCAAATGTTACATCTTATGCGTTCTCCACCCTCTTGTCCCAACAACAACGTACTCAAGGGAACGTCCTCATAGGAATGCACTTGGAGCATGAGAGTGTGGAGCAAGATAGTATGCATATTGAGAAACACCCCAGGTCGGTAGATTGAGACGCTGTTTTTCATAGTAATTGGATGAACTCATAATACTGGGACTGTGGAGTGTTACTGTCTTATCAGACAATAATGATGGTGGATGTTGAAATGAAGTGTTTGTGAGAGAAGTGTGTGTGTGTGTGTGTGTGTGTGTGGCTGGTTTGCAGCATTTCTCTGTCATGCTTAGAAACCCCTGTGAGGGACATGTGTGTCTAATGAGGATCCAATGGAGAACAGATTGTCATTATGTATAACTGTAAGCTGGAGATGCTTCCAGGAGGCATTGGACAAAACAATCACTAGTTTATGCTTCAAATGCTGATTTTTACAGTTTTAAAGAGATTGCAGCCAGGTCACCCATGATACAAGTATTAGATGTATATCACAGGAGGTTGGTGGCTCCTTAATTGGGGAGGACGAGCTTGTGGTAATGGCAGGAGCGGAATAGGTGGAATGGTATCAAATACATTCAAATTCAACGACAGGAAGTTGTTTTTTGTTTTAAGCATATCCCAAACCTTAACCGTTACGTTAAAAACACTGAAATGTGAAGTTTCAAACAACTTCTAAATTTGATGTTTAAGAAACATGGATGAACGTCTAATTCTGACGCGATTACTGGGAGAGCTGGTTGGAAATTGATTGGGGGAAAATTTCATTAATACAAATTTTAAAAGGTCCAAAGCAGATTTTTTATTTTTTTATTTTATCTCAATATCAAATTATTTCTAGGAAACAAATAAGTACCTTTTTGTGATTTTGTTTTAAAAAAAATGTAAAAAATAACCGTTCTTAGCTAAATGAAATTTCTCAAGCAAGAATTTTAGGAGTGGTTTGAGAGAGGGGTCTAGTTAGAGGAGCCTAATGGGAGGGATATGTAACCTGAAATCGAGCTGTTATTGGGAAAGAGGAGGTCAAACTCTTTGTTATGGATCTATTCACTTATAACGTCTTGGTGATGTCAGCAGGAGATCCAAAACCCCAACCCAGCCAAACAAGCTGACATATCTGGCAGTCGTACAACTATTACACGAAAAGTGCATTATCATTATCCCATTTCACAGTATTATTCCAACCTCATAATGTGGGATATATATATATATATATATATATATATATATATATATATATATATATATATATATATATATATATACAGTGTATTTGGAAAGTATTCATACCTGTCACGAAGGGAAATGACCGGACCAAGGTGTAGCTCAGTGAGCGTACATGTATTTTTATTTGATAATGTCCCCAACAAAAACAAGAAACAACAAAGAAACAAAAGAAAACGAAAACAACACAAAAAAACTACAAAAACCGAATGTAAAGCTTACTAGGGCTATACAGGCCACTAACAAAGTCAACTACTCACAACTAACGTGGCAAAACAGGCTGCTTAAGTACAATTCCCAATCAGAGACAACGGTAGACAGCTGTCCCAGATTGAGAACCATACCCGGCCAAAACATAGAAACAGAAAACATAGAAATAAAGAAACTAGAATGCCCACCCTAGTCACACCCTGGCCTAACCAAAATAGAGAATAAAAGCCTCTCTATGGCCAGGGTGTGACAATACCTCTTGACTTTTTCCACATTCTGTTACTACAGTCTTATTCTAAAATTGATTTAAAAAAATAAATTCCTTCATCAATCTAGTTTGGCACACCTGTATTTGGCGAGTTTCTCCCATTTGTCTCTGCAGATCCTCTCAAGCACTGTCAGGTTGGATGGGGAGCGTCGCTGCACAGCTATTATCAGGTCTCCCCTGAGATGTTTGATCAGGTTTAAGTCTGGGCTCTTGCTGGGCCACTCAAAGACATTCAGAGACTTGTCCCGAAGCCACTTGCATTGTTTTGGCTGTGAGCTTAGGGTCGTTGTCCTGTTGGAAGGTGAACCTTCGACCCAGTCTAAGGTCCTGAGTGCTCTGGAGCAGTTTGTCATCAAGGATCTCTCTGTACTTTACTCCGTTCATCTTTCTCTCGATCCTGACTAGTCTCCCAGTCCCTGCCGCTGAAAAACTTCCCTACAGCATGATGCTGCCACCACCATGCTTCAACGTAGGTATAGTGCCAGGTTTTCTCCAGATGTGACCCTTGCCATTCAGGCCAAAAAGTTCAATCTTGGTTTCATCAGACCAGAGAATCTTGTTTCTTATGGTCTAAGAGTCCTTTAGGTGCCTTTTGGCAAACTTCAAGCAGGCTGTCATGTGACTTTTTCTGAGGAGAGGCTTCTGCCTGGACACTCTACCATAAAGGCCTGATTGATGAAGTGCTGCAGAGATGGTTGTCCTTCTGGAAGGTTCTCCCATCTCCACAGAGGAACTCTGGAGTTCTGTCAGAGTGACCATCAGGTTCTTGGTCACCTCCCTGACCAAGGCCCTTCTCCCCCGATTGCTCAGTTTGGCCTGGCGGCCAGCTCTAGGAAGAGTCTTGGTGGTTCCAAACATCTTTCATTTATGAATGATGGAGGCCACTGTGTTCTTGGGGACCTTCAATGCTGCAGTCATTTTTTGGTACCCTTCAGCAGATCTGTGCCTCGACACAATCCTGTCTCGGCGCTTTACGAACAATTCCTTCGACCTCATGGCTTGGTTTTTGCTCTGGCATGCACTGTCAACTATGGGACCTTATATAGACAGGTGTGTGCCTTTCCAAATCATGTCCAATCAATTGAATTTACCACAGGTGGACTCTAGTTGTAGAAACATCTCAAGAATGATCAATGGCTCAATTTCGAGTCTCATAGCAAAGGGTCTGAATACTTATTTAAATAAGGTATTTCATTAAAAAATATATATTTATTTGCACAAATTTATAAAAACCTGTTTTCACTTTGTCATTATGTGTTGTTGTGTGTAGTTTGATGAGGAATTCGTTTTATTTAATCCATTTTAGAATATAGCTGTAATTGAATAAAATGTGGAAAAAGGGAATGGGTCTGAATTCTTTCGGAATGCACTGTATCTATATAAAACACAGGTAAATCTAGTTTTTGACTGCATAACTCTGTTTAAAAAACATATGAAAAAAATGTGACATTTTTAAATTCATAAAAATTCACATTACTTCACATAAATGTACATTTTTCTCAAATTGACTGAATTGAAACAAAACTGACCCCAATCCTGACTCTCCCCACAGTAGAAAGAGAAATGGGTCAGAAACAGCCTCCAGTGTCCAGTCTGTTCATCCAACCCACAGAACAGAGAGGTCTACTGAGTCTACTGAGGCCATATTGATTTTCTCCCCTGTGGGCACGAGAGAGAGAGAGAGAGAGAGAGAGAGAGAGAGAGAGAGAGAGAGAGAGAGAGAGAGAGAGAGAGAGAGAGAGAGAGAGAGAGAGAGAGAGTGGACTGACTCGTACAAAATGGATGACCACAAAACAAATGGTATTTTGAAGTAACAGGGTCGTATAGCGGAGGCAGAAAGATTGGCCTGGGTTCTGGTAGCCGGGCAGGAGTGGAAAACTCCAGCCAATGAAAGAAATGGAGTCGTGGTCAATTAGAAATGAATCCAACAAAACCCCAACAACTACTTTCCCGTCCATGTTTCTTCTGACAGAAAAAGGTGAAGTCAGCACTTCCCTCAACGATTGAGCAATATTTTTCCTCATTTTGACAAACTGGGTGAGTTTAACTGGTTGCATCGACTGAAATGGCCACTATTTACCAACTGCTGTTCAAATGAACGTTTCAGTTGCAGCTAGTATGGATCTCTGCAGTTGCTTATTGCACCATAGAGTAACATACAAGATCAAGCCAGAAAAGATATCGGATTCACATTCAGGCATTGGAACCCATGTTCAAAGCACAAAGCTCCGATAAGAATATTCTCTCACACATTTCTCATATATTTCCAATCATACGCTCATACATTTCCAATGGCATGGATGAGCAGCCCACATATCTATATGTCGACCGGTGGACATCAGACACATACATACACCAGCATGACCTCTACATTTACAACCTGTCTGAGTTGGATAAAAACTAAAACGTCACCTACTGAGGACACGGGAATAACACACGTCTATAGGATGAAGGTCAAAGGTACCCACAACCTCTCTCTCTCTCTGTCTCACCCTCCCTCTCTCTCTCTCTCCCTCCCTCTCTCTCTCTCTCTCTCTCTCTGTCTCACCCTCCCTCTCTCTCTCTCTCCCTCCCTCTCTCCCTCTCTCTCTCTCTCTCCCTCTCTCCCCCTTTCTCTCTCTCCCTCCCTCTCTCCATCTCTTTCTCTCTCTCCCTCCCTCTCTCCCTCTCTCTCCCTCTCTCGCTCTCTCTCCCTGTCTCCCTCCCTCTCCCTTTCTCCCTCTCACCCTCTCTCTCCCTCCCTCTCCCTTTCTCCTTCTCTCTCCCTCCATCTCCCTCTCTCCCTCTCACCCTCTCTCCCTCTCTCTCTCTCTCTCCCTCCCTCTCCCTTTCTCCCTCCCTCTCCCTTTCTCCCTCTCACCCTCTCTCTCCCTCCCTCTCCCTTTCTCCCTCTCTCTCCCTCCCTCTCCCTCTCTCCCTCTCACCCTCTCTCTCGCTCCCTCCCCTCCTTAAACAAGGGGATACGTTGTGTATCTGTCAGTTGCAGGGTCCACCAATGAGTCCTGACACATCTCCCTTCCTCTGAGGAGGGTAGCTGTATCCTGCATTTTACCCACCACTTCCTTCTGCCCAGATGGAAATAAAAATGTCCGCTTCTTTTTCCGTCAAAGCCCCAATGTCTGGGTCAGTGAATGGAGGTGGATCTTAGGGATCAAGTGATTGGTTTTGGCAGATCCTGTGTTTACTTCACACACACACAGAGACACACTGACACACACACACACACACATGCCAAAAGCCCATACACACACAAATATACACGCACGCACACACGCACACACACACGCACACACAAACACCCGTATATGGATAGATGCAGTGCATATGTACGCACACACATACAAACACACACGCGTGCACACACACGTGCACACAATCAGTAACTCACTCACTGAAGTTACGCCGCTAAGTCTTAACGTTATTTTAGGACTCACGATGAGACCGAATCATGACGAGTTGTGACATCGTAAAAACACCATCATCTTGCTTAATATGGTCATGTTCAACCTAGTGACGGATTCCTTTGTGGAATGAAAAGTGCCACTCCACTGAAGTAAGTTGGAACAATTGTTCTCCATGAGACCATTGATACCCACAAAGCCTCCCCAACCCACACACACTGTCACACTCACGGCTTCATCAATGTAAGTCCCCCGGCGGGCGCTGCAGGTGACAGCCAATGAGATTTGGAGCGTCTCATAATCGTATTACCGCTGCACCTCCCCCGGTCTGGATCAAGGCCAAGACACATATTATAGACATACAACAAGAGACAGACCGAGTGGGGACAGCACGGTGACTGGTACACAACCTTCTGTCCTCTCCTCATCACATGTACTGGAACTAAGCCTAGCTAGCTTACAATGCTACCTGAATAGGGAGTAAACAACACGACCTTCTGCACTACGCTGTTCTTCACTGTACAATCGTAGAGGCCGAGTGTTTCCCCCTTCACAAATAAGAAAGAAATGTATTGTGTTGTCTTTTACAGCCTCCTGTCCTCTGGATAGGGGACCTGGATAGTGGATACATAGGAAGGTTAGCATTAGCAGTGGGTGGCTAATTATAGCCAACCTTTTGCAGGTGCAAACACTGTGGCGCTGTGCTGTATGAGTGATGGCGATGGAGAGGAGGAGAAGAGGAGAGGACACCTGGCCCAGGCTATCAGTCGAATGTCACATTTTAACAGCAGGAAGAGAAGAAGGAGGAGGATGAGCAGGAGGAGGGGAATTAGATAGAGTGATGAAGACCTTCGGTTTTAGTGGCACAGAGAGAGAAGGAGAGAGAGAGAGAGAAAGAGAGAGAGAGAGAGAGAGAGAGAGAGAGAGAGAGAGAGAGAGAGAGAGAGAGAGAGAGAGAGAGAGAGAGAGAGAGAGAGAGAGAGAGAGAGAGAGAGAGAGAGAGAGAGAGCGAGAGAATGACAGGTCGATAGAAAGATCGAGAGAGAGAGATTGAGTTATCGAGGGACACACTCAGAGAATAGGTGGTAACTTCCTGCTTCTAAATCCAAAATGTACGACTATGGCTGGCATCTCGTCTGTCCAGGTTGGTGTAGTTAGGCAGCTGGAGACAGTCTATAGGCAGGGTGATCACAGCTCAATCATCCAGTCAGCCAGCCAGGCAGAGCAGACTAGCAGACTGGTGTCTTATAGCCAGGGACCATCCATTCCTTATGACCCTCTAATGGACATCTGGGGCATAGTCTCCATAAATTATCTCTGTCTCTTCCTCGCTCTGCTTCTCTCCCTCATTCTTTTTCTCTCTTCCTCTCTCATTGGTTGTCTCTCTGTTAATCAATCGGTCTCTCCAATTCTCTCCTGTGTGTATCTCTCTCTCATCATTTTTTCCCTCTCTGTCAATCAGCTTCTGTCTCTCATCCCTCTCTATTTCTATCCTCAGATCTTCCCCTCTATCTTCCCCTCTACCCTCCCTCTCTCTCTCTCTCCATCTCTCTCCCTCTCTCTCTCTCTCTCTCTCTCTCTCTCCCTCTCTCTCCCTTTCTCTCTCTCCCTCCCTCTCTCCATCTCTCTCTCTCTCTCTCCCTCTCTCTCTCTCTCTCTTACACTCTCTCTCTCACACTCTCTCTCTCTTACACTCTCTCTCTCACACTCTCTCTCTCTCTCTCCTCGTTCTCCCCTACACTCTCGCTCTCTCTCGCCCACTCTCCTCTCCCAGACAGCAGAAGATCAGAATTAGATTCATGGATCAGAAGAAAATTGGAAATCAAAGCACTCAAATAGGGCCCTCACCGTCTCTCCCTGTGTCTCCAGAGATCTCCTCTGTCTCTCTAAGCAGTTCATCCATTAGAGTAGTCCAGACTACGTCCGGAAAGGCACCCTATCCCCCGTGCAGTGCACTACTTTTGACCAGAACCCTATGGGCCCCAGTCAAAAGTAGTGCACTAAATAAGGAATAGGGTGCCATTTGGGACAGCCTTAGAATGAGCTGGGAATCTCAGCGGATGAGGGCTCTTCTTAGAGCTTGTCTGGTAGTAGAGAGTTATGGACAGGTTAATCACATGTGATCTCACCAATGGGAAGACCCCGTGGTATTTCATGTGTTAAGAACGTAAGAATGAAAGAATAAAGCACTGTCTTCAATGTGATTCACTGTAGGGATTTAGGTCTGTGCGTGAGGTAAAGGATGTGTATTGTGTGTCTTAGAGAGACAGAGGGCAGAAGAGAGCGACATATATATACATATATATATATATATACACAGAACCACTGCATATACATAGAGAGAGAGATACACATGAGAGAGAGAGACACACATTCACATGGAATTCATACGAGTAGCACGCATGCATGCTCAAACAGAGGCACACCCCTTGTACAGTACTCTGAGGGTCTGAGGCCACATCACATCCTGGGAGCAGCCTTGTTCTGATCTGTTGTGTGTAGATCCTTTAACCCAGTAGAGTGTGAATCAGTGTCAACGAGTCAGCTCAGATAACCCTCCAGTAACACAATCAGTCAGTGAAGCACTGAAACATGCTGTACTGTATCGTCTACTGTACTGTGTACTGCACTGTGTACTGTATCGTCTACTGTACTGTGTACTGCACTGTGTACTGTATCGTCTACTGTACTGTGTACTGTATCGTCTACTGTACTGTGTACTGCACTGTGTACTGTATCGCCTACTGTACTGTGTACTGTATCGTCTACTGTACTGTGTACTGCACTGTGTACTTTATCGTCTACTGTACTGTGTACTGCACTGTGTACTGTATCGTCTACTGTACTGTGTACTGCACTGTGTACTGTATCGTCTACTGTACTGTGTACTGCACTGTGTACTGTATCGTCTACTGTACTGTGTACTGTATCGTCTACTGTACTGTGTACTGCACTGTGTACTGTATCTGTGTACCTACTGTACTGTGTACTGTATCGTCTACTGTACTGTGTACTGCACTGTGTACTGTATCGTCTACTGTACTGTGTACTGCACTGTGTACTGTATCGTCTACTGTACTGTGTACTGTATCGTCTACTGTACTGTGTACTGCACTGTGTACTGTATCGTCTACTGTACTGTGTACTGCACTGTGTACTGTATCGTCTACTGTACTGTGTACTGCACTGTGTACTGTATCGTCTACTGTACTACGTACTGTACTGGAGTGTTTACCACATTGTGCATAGTGTTAAAGGGGCTATATGCAGTTAAACAACAACTTTTTCAAGAATCAATAGTATATCATTCATTCATTTAAAAGTCCAAAAATTGATGCACCAATACCATTTTCCCCTTTAAAATAATGTGGAAAAGCTATCTTAAGATTGACATGATGAAGGTCATAAAACCCTATCTGAGCTTGTTATATATCTGTAAAAATGGGTCTACAGAAAAGGCATACAGTCTATAGCAAAAGGAATAGAGAGCTACTGTACATAAATGCAGACAGGGTAGCCTTCATACTCATAGTTGAGTCACAACTTGACATGGCCCTGGAGTGCTGTTGTTGGCTCTCTTATTGCTCACTCTCACTCTCTCATCCCCTTTCCCTCTCCCTCTCTGTCTCTCTCTTTCTCTTTCTCTCTATTTCTCTCTCTCTCCCTTTTTTTCTCTCTCTCTCACCCTCTTTCTCCCTCTCTCACCCTCTCTCTCTCTCTCTCTCTCTATTCAGAAACATCTCCTCAGGCATGTGACTTCCCCCTCCGCCAGAGGCTCTGACCTTTACATCACTTCCCCTGTTAACGCATCACATCCTGTGGAAGCCGTAGCAACACAAAGTGAAAACATAACACAACCAGGAAGTTACTACACGCATGATTGACAGACATGTAATGGATGCCTAATTGTGCTTGATTGACTGAGCACAAATCTCACCTCATGTCTAGCTGATAGCATCACAACTACACAGGCCTATGTGTGTGGAATAGATTAGCATAAACAACAATGGCCGCTCACTCCCATCATCATCAGTTTATGATGCCGTAGCTGCTAATCTATCTAGCGCAGTCTCACAATTTTAGCTGAAACGACCTTCAGCGGACAGAGAAACGTGAAAGAATCCCAAAGACGTACATGATGTGAATCAGGAAATATTCATGACTATATAGGGGATCGGAATCTCTAATCGTAGCCGACTGGCGGGTCATGCACCACCCCCAACCGTGCCGCCACATATCACCATGGGGACAGAGCTGCTGGGAGCTGGGGTTGACGTGGCAGAAGAGGTAGAGGGAGCGGCGTGGGCAGGTCCCGAGTGGGACAGGATAGATTGCCACTTGGCAGAGCTCTACAACACGTCTGGTAAAAGCTTGCCCCCACTGCTGGATGAACGTGGTCCCGGTTCCTCTCCGTCTGGACTCCGCCGTGTGGGAATGTGGCTGCAAGGCTGGGTGGAAAATGCTGAGTGTTGGAACGGTCTGAAGAGGCTGGACTGAACCTGAATGTGGCGGAGGGAGGTTTCTACACGGCAGCAAGCCCGGAATAGATCAAGTTACCGGGTTCGAGTAGTAGAGCGGATGGGAGTTGTAGCAGCACAACCTCTAGAGTCTGGACTGGACAGTTTACAGATGAATAGTGTTTAGGTGTACTAAAGGTGTAGTTTAGGGGTAGTTTTCACACACTGTAGTTGGAGTTTTGGTCTTTTATTGTATCCTTGACAAGTGTATCGACTTTTCTAGGTCATTTATTTTTTGTCTTGAAAGAGGAAGAGCACGAACGTGTCACTCACCTTCAGCAACTATATGTTCATCCACCCAACACTTAAACACATGAGTACGTCTGCGTTGAGTACGTCATCAACACATTTACTTGCACTGCGTACATAAAAGTCCTCCATGAATAAAACCGCTCACATTTAGACAACCCCACATAGAAATCCCTATCGGCTCTTTCCCCACATAGACCCAAGTAATAATAGTTATGTCATGAAGGCCAAATTGAAACTGAAATTGAAGTTAAATTGGTGTTCTTTTGCGTAACTTAGGGACAGGCTGAACACTGCGAAAATCATTCACTCCAAAGAAGAAAATGAACGATGAACGTTCCCTACTTTTAATAAGTCCTCGATTTGTTGAGATATACGTCACATTAAGTCCCATTAGGGATATGACTCTGTATGGTAAATATGGTATCGCCCATCTGAAAGCATCGCTATAGAGATGAGTAATGGATTAATGTGAGGCTCTCATTTCGCTCACTCAGACATTATGCTGACTAAATAATGGGATTTAGAAGAGAAAAAGAGGATGGAGGAGGGAGGGGAGAGAAAGACAGGGTTAAAGGGAGAGGAAGAGAGAGAGAGGGGCATAGAGTGAGATGGAGAGAGAGGGGAATATAGTGAGGGGAACAGAGAGAGAGAGTGAGAGAGATAAAGAACAGCGCCTTATTACCTAATCACTAATCATCATGCATGTCACACTCAACAACAAGAGAGAGAGAGAGATGAGACGTCATTCCCTGCGGCCTAGGTACTGACAGCTGCGGCCCCTACAGCCCTGCATGTTATACATTCTCTCTCTCGCTCTCGCTCTCTCTCTCTGTTCTCTCTCTATTCTCTCTCCATCCCTTTTCCCCTTTCTCTATGGCCTTTTGTATCTCTGAACAACCAAAAAGTACAATGTCTTTTGACAACAGATGATTCTTTGAATCTGGATCCACCATTCTCACAGGAGACGTGTTTTAACACAACAGAGTAATCACTCATCATCATGCATGTCACAGTCAACAACATCTTGGCCTTATTACCTAATCACTCATCATCATGCATGTCACAGTCAACAACATCTTGGCCTTATTACCTAATCACTCATCATCATGCATGTCACAGTCAACAACATCTTGGCCTTATTACCTAATCACTCATCATCATGCATGTCACAGTCAACAACATCATGGCCTTATTACCTAATCACTCATCATCATGCATGTCACAGTCAACAACATCTTGGCCTTATTACCTAATCACTCATCATCATGCATACCTAATCACATCAACAACATCTTGGCCTTATTACCTAATCACTCATCATCATGCATGTCACAGTCAACAACATCTTGGCCTTATTACCTAATCACTCATCATCATGCATGCATGATCACAGTCAACAACATCTTGGCCTTATTACCTAATCACTAATCATCATGCATGTCACAGTCAACAACATCTTGGCCTTATTACCTAATGACTCATCATCATGCATGTCACAGTCAACAACATCTTGGCCTTATTACCTAATCACTCATCATCATGCATGTCACAGTCAACAACATCTTGGCCTTATTACCTAATCACTCATCATCACGCATGTCACAGTCAACAACATCTTGGCCTTATTACCTAATCACTCATCATCATGCATGTCACAGTCAACAACATCTTGGCCTTATTACCTAATAATCACTCATCATCATGCATGTCACAGTCAACAACATCTTGGCCTTATTACCTAATCACATCATCATCACGCATGTCACAGTCAACAACATCTTGGCCTTCATTACCTAATCACTCATCATCATGCATGTCACAGTCAACAACATCTTGGCCTTATTACCTAATCACTCATCATCATGCATGTCACAGTCAACAACATCTTGGCCTTATTACCTAATCACCTCATCATCATCATGCATGTCACAGTCAACAACATCTTGGCCTTATTACCTAATCACTCATCATCATGCATGTCACAGTCAACAACATCTTGGCCTTATTACCTAATCACTCATCATCATGCATGTCACAGTCAACAACATCTTGGCACTTCATTATGTCCTCAACAAATGGCCACCTAATCATCATCATCATGCATGTCACAGTCAACAACATCTTGGCCTTATTACCTAATTCATTATGTCCTAATCACTCATCATCATGCATGTCACAGTCAACAACATCTTGGCCTTATTACCTAATCACTCATCATCATGCATGTCACAGTCAACAACATCTTGGCCTTATTACCTAATCACTCATCATCATGCATGTCACAGTCAACAACATCTTGGCCTTATTACCTAATCACTCATCATCATGCATGTCACAGTCAACAACATCTTGGCCTTATTACCTAATCACTCATCATCATGCATGTCACAGTCAACAACATCTTGGCCTTATTACCTAATCACTCATCATCATCATCACGCATGTCACAGTCAACAACATCTTGGCCTTATTACCTAATCACTCATCATCATGCAACATCTTGGCCTTATTACCTAATCACTCATCATCATGCATGTCACAGTCAACAACATCTTGGCCTTATTACCTAATCACTCATCATCATGCATGTCACAGTCAACAACATCTTGGCCTTATTACCTAATCACTCATCATCATGCATGTCACAGTCAACAACATCTTGGCCTTATTACCTAAATCACTCATCATCATGCAAGTCACAGTCAACAACATCTTGGCACTCATCATCATGCATGTCCTCAACAACATGCCTTATTACATGCTAATCAACAACACTCATAATCATGCATGTCACAGTCAACAACATCTTGGCCTTATTACCTAATCACTCATCATCATGCATGTCACAGTCAACAACATCTTGGCCTTATTACCTAATCACTCATCATCATGCATGTCACAGTCAACAACATCTTGGCCTTATTACCTAATGACTCATCATCATGCATGTCACAGTCAACAACATCTTGGCCTTATTACCTAATCACTCATCATCATGCATGTCACAGTCAACAACATCTTGACCTTATTACCTAATCACTCATCATCATGCATGTCACAGTCAACAACATCTTGGCCTTATTACCTAATGACTCATCATCATGCATGTCACAGTCAACAACATCTTGGCCTTATTACCTAATCACTCATCATCATGCATGTCACAGTCAACAACATCTTGGCCTTATTACCTAAATCATCATCATCATCATGCCTTATTACCTAATCACTCATCATCATCACAGTCAACAACATCTTGGCCTTATTACCTAATGACTAATCACTCATCATCATGCATGTCACAGTCAACAACATCTTGGCCTTATTACCTAATCACTCATCATCATGCATGTCACAGTCAACAACATCTTGACCTTATTACCTAATCACTCATCATCATGCATGTCACAGTCAACAACATCTTGGCCTTATTACCTAATGACTCATCATCATGCATGTCACAGTCAACAACATCTTGGCCTTATTACCTAATCACTCATCATCATGCATGTCACAGTCAACAACATCTTGGCCTTATTACCTAATGACTCATCATGCATCATCATGCATGTCACAGTCAACAACATCTTGGCCTTATTACCTAATCACTCATCATCACGCATGTCACAGTCAACAACATCTTGGCCTTATTACCTAATCACTCATCATCATGCATGTCACAGTCAACAACATCTTGGCCTTATTACCTAATCACTCATCATCATGCATGTCACAGTCAACAACATCTTGGCCTTATTACCTAATCACTCATCATCATGCATGTCACAGTCAACAACATCTTGGCCTTATTACCTAATCACTCATCATCATGCATGTCACAGTCAACAACATCTTGGCCTTATTACCTAATCACTCATCATCATGCATGTCACAGTCAACAACATCTTGGCCTTATTACCTAATCACTCATCATCATGCATGTCATCACAGTCAACAACATCTTGGCCTTATTACCTAATCACTCATCATCATGCCTTATTACCTAATGTCACAGTCAAGTCAACAACATCTTGGCCTTATTACCTAATGACTCATCATCATGTCAACAACATCTTGGCCTTATTACCTAATGACTCATCATCATGCATGTCACAGTCAACAACATCTTGGCCTTATTACCTAATCACTCATCATCATGCATGTCACAGTCAACAACATCTTGGCCTTATTACCTAATCACGCATCTATCTTGACATTATTACATATTCTACAATATGCTGTCACCTAAACCCCAACCTACAATAATATCAAGTACTGCCATCAAGGACTGCCTGTCACAGGTCAGGGGTCACCGTTGAGTGTACTCCCTGAGGGTGCCACTGGAGGGCACCCTTATGTCCAGGTGAGCCTGATTGGGCTTACTGGGTTCACCTGGTGTATGACTATTTATGTCCTCTGTGGACTGGGCCGGTTGCTCAGGTCTCTTGTTTTGTTTAGTGATTCATGTGCCAGTGTGTTATTGTTTAAGCGTCAGGAAATGTTCTGGATTTATCCTCCCCTCTGCCTACTGTGTTTCTCTGCGCCTTGGTCCAAGTTTGTACCGGGCTTATTGTCACACTGCCATCAAGGACTGCCGTTAAGGACAGCACCAGTGTGACTCAAAAACAGCAGTCTATTTCTATACCATATCAGCCGCAACATGGCAGGCTGATCTTTGTGCCTGGGGGGCAGTAAGAGAGAGCAGCAGGCAGTCATGATGCCGAAAAATGTAATCTGCCCCTCAGTGCCTCAGGCTGATGTATGGACATCAGGGAGAATAACAGGCTGATGTATGGACATCAGGGAGAATAACAGGCTGATGTATGGACATCAGGGAGAATAACAGGCTGATGTATGGACATCAGGGAGAATAACAGGCTGATGCATGGACATCAGGGAGAATAACAGGCTGATGTATGGGCATCAGGGAGAATAACAGGCTGATGTATGGACATCAGGGATAATAACAGGCTGATGTATGGACATCAGGGAGAATAACAGGCTGATGTATGGACATCAGGGAGAATAACAGGCTGATGTATGGACATCAGGGAGAATAACCGGCTGATGTATGGACATCAGGCAGAATAACAGGCTGATGTATGGACATCAGGGAGAATAACAGGCTGATGTATGCACATCAGGGGAGATGTATGGACATCAGGGAGAATAACAGGCTGATGTATGGACATCATGGGATAATAACAGGCTGATGTATGGACATCAGGGAGAATAACAGGCTGATGTATGGACATCAGGGATAATAACAGGCTGATGTATGGACATCAGGGAGAATAACAGGCTGATGTATGGACATCAGGGATAATAACAGGCTGATGTATGGACATCAGGCAGAATAACAGGCTGATGTATGGACATCAGGGAGAATAACAGGCTGATGTATGGACATCAGGGATAATAACATTAGGCAATGAGGGAATGTTAATGACTGTTGGTTTACTTCATAGTATGATTACAAAATATGTTTTAACCTGTAGGATGTTTTTATAGAGTAGGCCTAGACAGAATTGTGGTCATTTATGGACTTGGAGGTGACAATTAACATTTTAAGACTTTTTTTTCAACCTTTTTATAAAAGGTAGGATAAAATGACATGTTCGGCCTACAAGGCATGTTGTATTACACATCCCTTGTTATTTTATGTTTGTGCATTATAATGTGTAGCTAGAATCCAATCAAAGTGAGTCAATGCTGATTTCTTTATTTTCTGTGTGTTTTTTAAATTCAAACACGTGACCACCAGCATCCTCTCTTCTCCTCTCTCTACCAGAGTGTTGCACAACTAGCCGCTGCTGTCGCCGACAAGTGTAAAGACAAGCGGCTTTATTTTTAGCTCAGCTGACACTGAGAAAGTCAATTACAATTTTCTCATCTGCGGCTTTAAATAGCAGCCCAGCAGTTCATTTAATCCCCCATCCGCTGGTCTGTTCCTCCGTGTGGCTACTTGTTATTAGAATTGGAGTAGGCTAAATTAACATCCCGCGCTACCGCTAGGTTAGATTAGCACCTGTTTAACTGGACTATGATAGGCTGAACTACCCCTCTCCGCTAACCGCTACCGCTACCGCTACCGCTAGGTTAGATTAGCACCTGTTTAAGTGGACTAAATTAGGCTAAACCACCCCACTCTGTTCACTGCCTCCACTAGGTTAGATTAGCACCTGTTTAAGTGGACTAAATTAGGCTAGGCTACCCCCCTCCGCTAACCGCTACCGCTAGTTTCTGATTAGCAATCACACTGTACACATCCATTACTCTGCTTGCTTGCCAACCTGTCTCCCAAGTGCCCAGGGATTATGTTATAGTTGTTTATTACCCAGACACCCCAGTCAAAGTTTTACGGTCAACACACTAGCACAAACCAATTGTCCTAGTCAAATATGGCATTTCAGGAAATGGAATCCCCTGACCAATGTTGCCAATGGCTATTTTGGAGAGGATGTTGTTTTCTTTCTGTGTGTGTGGGTATGCATGTGTGTAAATATGTTTTTTAGTGTGTGGACTGTTTGTGTCAGTTGGAATGGGTGGGTGTTGGGTGGGAAGACCGTAGAATGTGATAGCAAACTGGAGTGGACAGCGATGACCTCTGGCTACAGATCTCTTTCCTCCTGCACTGACTTTCATTTCCATGGATGGCTAGCTGGGTTATCTGGGTTCCTCTCTGCCCCTGAGTTGCAGCACTACTCTGCTCTGACTGTCAAAGTCGAGGGGATGGGTCTTTGTTTGTCTTGATCAATTCTGGTTCAGAGTGAGAGAGAGAGTATCAATGAATTGGTGAGTGCACTAGAAAAGTCTGCAGCACCCGGCCTCACCCTACTAGAATCTGAAGAGAAATGTTTACTGTTTGCTGATGATCTGGTGCAGCACCTAGATCTTCTGCACAGATTCTGGCAGACCTGGGCCCTGACAGTAAATCTAAGTAAGACAAAAATAATGGTGTTCCAAAAAAGGTTGTTGCCAGGACCACAAATACAAATTCCATCTGGACACCGTTGCCCTAGAGCACATAAAAACTATACATACCTCGGCCTAAATATCAGCGCCACAGGTAACTTGAACAGAGCTGTGAATGAACTGAGAAACAAGGCAAGAAGGGCCTTCTATGCCATCAAAAGGAACATAAAATGTGACATGCCAATTAGGGTTTGGCTAAAAATACTTCAATCAGTTATAGAACCCATTGCCCTTTATGGTTATGAGGTCTGGGGTCCGCTAACCAACCAATAATTCACGAAATGGGACAAACACCAAATTGAGACACTGAAATGCAAAATTCTGCAAAAATATCCTCAGTGTAAAACACCAAATAATGCATGCAGAGCAGAATTAGACCGAATCCCGCTAAATATTAAAATCCAGAAAGAGCCTTTAAATTCTACAACCACCTAAAAGGAAGCTATTCCCAAACCTTCCACAACAAAGCCATCACCTACTGAGAGATGAACCTGGAGAAGAGTCCCCTAAGCAAGCTGGTCTGGGGCTCTTTTCACAAACACAAACAGACCCACAGAGCCCCAGGACAGCAACACATTTATACCCAACCAAATCATGAGAAAACAAAAAGGTACATTCTTGACACATTGGAAAGAATTAACCAAAAAACTGTGCAATCTAGAATTCTATTTGGCCCTAAACAGAGAGTACACAGTGGCAGAATACCTGACCACTGTGACTGACCCAAAATTAAGGAAAGCTTTGACTATGTACAGACTCAGTGAGCATAGCCTTGCTATTGAGAATACAGGCTATGTACACACAAAAGGAGGTGGAAACTGAGCTGCACTATCTTTATGAGGTTAATATTGTTAATATTGTTAATATTAATTCAGCATGGTTTCAGGGTTAATTCTGTGTGGTTACAGGGTTAATTCCATGTGGTAACAGGGTTAATTCAGCATGGTTTCAGGGTTAATTCTGTGTGGTTACAGGGTTAATTCCATGTGGTAACAGGGTTAATTCAGCATGGTTTCAGGGTTAATTCTGTGTGGTTACAGGGTTAATTCCATGTGGTAACAGGGTTAATTCAGCATGGTTACAGGGTTAATTCCGCGTGGTTACAGGGTTAATTCTGCACGGTTATTTAGAATTTAAGGCACACTTAACCAGCATGGCTAAACCAGCATTCTGCTGCGATACTCCATCCTATCTGGTTGACGGGTACTGTACGTGTATATACAACTCCAGTGATTGACAGTGAATTGACAGTGAATTGAGAGTGATTGACAGTGAAACAGCTATACAGTGAAACACAGTAGAGTAAAACTCCAATAAGAAAAGCAAAACAGAGATATTGTACATTCCACAATGAAGGGTTGATAACACAATCATGTCTGCAATAGTACGCTTTTTCTAATGCCATTTCCAGCTACAATATAGGTGATATTTCAATCCATTTGTTCTGATGCTTTTGAGAGAAAGGCTGTGTGGGCAATTTGCACAAACAATACACACGTGAATCGATGGATTTCCTGAGCTGGTTAGAAACAAGACCGGTGGATATTGAGAATGTAAACAACTGTATTTGTTTTCCAGGGCTTAGACAAATTTATGCTCTCTCTCAGTGGATTTGGGAAATGTTATCCCCATTTTCCTGATTATTGCGTTGGAGAGAGACCAGGAGAAAGAGAAAAAAAAGAGAGAGGGGAACGAGAGAGAGAGAGACAAAAGATTGAAGTGCCTTTGAATGGGGTATGGTAGAAGGTGCCAGGCGCACCGGTTTGAGTGTGTCAAGAACTGCAACGCTGCTGGGTTTTTCACACTCAACAGTTTCCCGTGTGTATCAAGAATGGTTCACCACCCCAAGGACATCCAGCCAACTTGACACAACTGTGGGAAGCATTGGAGTCAACATGGGCCAGCATCCCTGTGGAACACTTTCAACAGCTTGTAGAGTCCATGCCCCAATGAATTGAGGCAGTTCTGAGGGAAAAAAGTTGGTGCAACTCAATATTAGGAAGGTGTTCTTAGTGTTTTGTAGACTCAGTGTATATATATATATATACACACACACGTGCACGTAATCGAGCATTCCCTTACACCAGCCTGATCACTAGATCAAGGTCCCCAGAACATCAATATATGTCTTCCTTGGTGCTTGGAGCCAGAGCACGCTGCTTAGACCACTGCACCACCGCAGTCCACATTGCTCTAGCAAACCGTGAGAAAACTTGATGATACTTGGTAATCGTGCGTTGTTTGTAATTGAAGCCTTCCCCAAACCAAGCCTTGATCTTAACCACTCAGAATTAACGCCTAAACTGTTAACCTTTGATTTGTTGAAGTTTTAACCCTGTAACAGCACAGAATTAACCTTGTAACCATGAATAATTAATGCATAAAAAATAGACATTTATCCATAATAGGTCAAATTTAAAATACAGCACACACACCACCCAAAGGCCAAAATAAATTCTGCTAAAGCCTTGTGATTTATAACAAGCAACAACAAGCCAGCGACATGGGAATTAGCCCCCATTGTGTGTGTGTGTGTGTGTGTGTGTGTGTGTGTGTGTGTGTGTGTGTGTGTGTGTGTGTGTGTGTGTGTGTGTGTGTGTGTGTGTGTGTGTGTGTGTGTGTGTGTGTGTGTGTGTGTGTGTGTGTGTGTGTGTGTGTGTGTGTGTGTGTGTGTGTGTGCGCAATACATATGGGAAAAGTGGATGAAAAATAATGGAGGATGAAAAATAATTGAAGAGTGTGTCCTGAATGGTACCATGCCCTCTACACAGTGCACTACTGTAGACTAGAGCCGTATGGGGCCTTGGTCTAAAGTACTACACTATATAGGGAATACAGTGAGTTCCAAAAGTGTTGGGAAAGTGACACGTTGTTTTGTAATTTTGTCACTGTACTCCAGCACTTTGAAATGATACAATGACTATGAGGTTAACATGCAGACTGTCAGCTTCAATTTGAGGGTTTTTCCATCCATATCGGGTGAACCGTTTAGAAATTACAGCACTTGTTGTATATAGACCCCCCATTTCAGGGGACCAGAATATTGGGACAAATTCACTTGTGTATTAAAGTAGTCAAAACTTAAGTATTTGTTCCCATATTCTTAGCAAGCAATAATTACATCAAGTGTGTGACTACAATCTTGTTGGATGTTTTTGCTGGTTGTTTTGATTGTGTTTCAGATGATTCTGTGCCCAATCAAAATTAATGGTAAATAATATATTGTGTCATTTTGGACAAATTTGTATTGTAAATAAAAATAGAATATTCACCTGATATGGATGAAAATGTCTTAAAATTAAAGCTGACAGTCTGCACTTAACCTCATGGTCATTGTATTGTTTCAAATCCAAAGTGCTGGAGTAGAGAGCCAAAATAACCAAAATGACACAATATACAATATTAACCAATATTAACCAAAATGTGCCTTCACAACTGATTCAAATGATCAAAGCTGGATGAAAACCACAAACAAAAATGTGCACCCAGTCCTCCTCCAGTCAGACTATAACTCTACAGTATGATACTCCAGTCCTCCTCCAGTCAGACTATAAGTCATACAGTATGATACTCCAGTCCTCCTCCAGTCAGACTATAAATCATACAGTATGATACTCCAGTCCTCCTCCAGTCAGACTATAAATCATACAGTATGATACTCCAGTCCTCCTCCAGTCAGACTATAAATCATACAGTATGATACTCCAGTCCTCCTCCAGTCAGACTATAAGTCATACAGTATGATACTCCAGTCCTCCTCCAGTCAGACAGTATGATAAATCAGACTATAAATCATACAGTATGATACTCCAGTCCTCCTCCAGTCAGACTATAAATCATACAGTATGATACTCCAGTCCTCCTCCAGTCAGACTATAAATCATACAGTATGATACTCCAGTCCTCCTCCAGTCAGACTATAAATCATACAGTATGATACTCCAGTCCTCCTCCAGTCAGACTATAAAGTCCTCCTCCAGTCAGACTATGTCATACAGTATGATACTCCAGTCCTCCTCCAGTCAGACTATAAATCATACAGTATGATACTCCAGTCCTCCTCCAGTCAGACTATAAGTCATACAGTATGATACTCCAGTCCTCCTCCAGTCAGACTATAAATCATACAGTATGATACTCCAGTCCTCCTCCAGTCAGACTATAAATCATACAGTATGATACTCCAGTCCTCCTCCAGTCAGACTATAAGTCATACAGTATGATACTCCAGTCCTCCTCCAGTCAGACTATAAATCATACAGTATGATACTCCAGTCCTCCTCCAGTCAGACTATAAGTCATACAGTATGATACTCCAGTCCTCCTCCAGTCAGACTATAAATCATACAGTATGATACTCCAGTCCTCCTCCAGTCAGACTATAAGTCATACAGTATGATACTCCAGTCCTCCTCCAGTCAGACTATAAGTCATACAGTATGATACTCCAGTCCTCCTCCAGTCAGACTATAAGTCATACAGTATGATACTCCAGTCCTCCTCCAGTCAGACTATAAGTCATACAGTATGATACTCCAGTCCTCCTCCAGTCAGACTATAAGTCATACAGTATGATACTCCAGTCCTCCTCCAGTCAGACTATAAATCATACAGTATGATACTCCAGTCCTCCTCCAGTCAGACTATAAATCATACAGTATGATACTCCAGTCCTCCTCCAGTCAGACTATAAATCATACAGTATGATACTCCAGTCCTCCTCCAGTCAGACTATAAGTCATACAGTATGATACTCCAGTCCTCCTCCAGTCAGACTATAACTCTACAGTATCCAGTCCTCCTCCAGTCAGATACTCCAGTCCTCCTCCAGTCAGACTATAAGTCATACAGTATGATACTCCAGTCCTCCTCCAGTCAGACTATAAATCATACAGTATGATACTCCAGTCCTCCTCCAGTCAGAATATAAATCATACAGTATGATACTCCAGTCCTCCTCCAGTCAGACTATAAATCATACAGTATGATACTCCAGTCCTCCTCCAGTCAGACTGTAACTCTACAGTATGATACTCCAGTCCTCCTCCAGTCAGACTGTAAATCATACAGTATGATACTCCAGTCCTCCTCCAGTCAGACTGTAACTCTACAGTATGATACTCCAGTCCTCCTCCAGTCAGACTATAAATCATACAGTATGATACTCCAGTCCTCCTCCAGTCAGACTGTAACTCTACAGTATGATACTCCAGTCCTTCTCCAGTCAGACTATAAATCATACAGTATGATACTCCAGTCCTCCTCCAGTCAGACTGTAACTCTACAGTATGATACTCCCGTCCTCCTCCAGTCAGACTGTAAGTCATACAGTATGATACTCCAGTCCTCCTCCAGTCAGACTATAACTCTACAGTATGATACTCCAGTCCTCCTCCAGTCAGACTGTAAGTCATACAGTATGATACTCCAGTCCTCCTACAGTCAGACTACAAATCATACAGTATGATACTCCAGTCCTCCTCCAGTCAGACTATAACTCTACAGTATGATACTCCAGTCCTCCTCCAGTCAGACTATAGGTCATACAGTATGATACTCCAGTCCTCCTCCAGTCAGACTATAACTCTACAGTATGATACTCCAGTTCTCCTCCAGTCAGACTATAACTCTACAGTATGATACTCCAGTCCTCCTCCAGTCCTCCTCCAGTCAGACTATAAGTCATACAGTATGATACTCCAGTCCTCCTCCAGTCAGACTATAACTCTACAGTATGATACTCCAGTTCTCCTCCGGTCAGACTATAACTCTACAGTATTTACATTTACATTTAAGTCATTTAGCAGACGCTCTTATCCAGAGCGACTTACAAATTGATGCCTTCACCTTATGACATCCAGTGGAACAGCCACTTTACAATAGTGCATCTAAATCTTTTAAGGGGGGGGGGGTGAAAAGGATTACTTTATCCTATCCTAGGTATTCCTTAAAGAGGTGGGGTTTCAGGTGTCTCCGGAAGGTGGTGATTGACTCCGCTGTCCTGGCGACGTGAGGGAGTTTGTTCCACCATTGGGGGGCCAGAGCAGCGAACAGTTTTGACTGGGCTGAGCGGGAACTGTACTTCCTCAGTGGTAGGGAGGCAAGCAGGCCAGAGGTGGATGAACGCAGTGCCCTTGTTTGGGTGTAGGGCCTGATCAGAGCCTGGAGGTACTGAGGTGCCGTTCCCCTCACAGCTCCGTAGGCAAGCACCATGGTCTTGTAGCAGATGCGAGCTTCAACTGGAAGCCAGTGGAGAGAGCGGAGGAGCGGGGTGACGTGAGAGAACTTGGGAAGGTTGAACACCAGACGGGCTGCGGCGTTCTGGATGAGTTGTAGGGGTTTAATGGAACAGGCAGGGAGCCCAGCCAACAGCGAGTTGCAGTAATCCAGACGGGAGATGACAAGTGCCTGGATTAGGACCTGCGCCGCTTCCTGTGTGAGGCAGGGTCGTACACTGCGGATGTTGTAGAGCATGAACCTACAGGAACGGGCCACCACCTTGATGTTAGTTGAGAACGACAGGGTGTTGTCCAGGATCACACCAAGGTTCTTAGCGCTCTGGGAGGAGGATACAATGGAGTTGTCAACCGTGATGGCGAGATCATGGAACGGGCAGTCCTTCCCCGGGAGGAAGAGCAGCTCCGTCTTGCCGAGGTTCAGCTTGAGGTGGTGATCCGTCATCCACACTGATATGTCTGCCAGACATGCAGAGATGCGATTCGCCACCTGGTCATCAGAAGGGGGAAAGGAGAAGATAGATTGTGTGTCATCTGCATAGCAATGATAGGAGAGACCATGTGAGGTTATGACAGAGCCAAGTGACTTGGTGTATAGCGAGAATAGGAGAGGGCCTAGAACAGAGCCCTGGGGGACACCAGTGGTGAGAGCGCGTGGTGAGGAGACAGATTCTCACCACGCCACCTGGTAGGAGCGACCTGTCAGGTAGGACGCAATCCAAGCGTGGGACGCGCCGGAGATGCCCAACTCGGAGAGGGTGGAGAGGAGGATCTGATGGTTCACAGTATCGAAGGCAGCCGATAGGTCTAGAAGGATGAGAGCAGAGGAGAGAGAGTTAGCTTTAGCAGTGCGGAGCGCCTCCGTGATACAGAGAAGAGCAGTCTCAGTTGAATGACTAGTCTTGAAACCTGACTGATTTGGATCAAGAAGGTCATTCTGAGAGATGATACTCCAGTCCTCCTCCAGTCCTCCTCCAGTCAGACTATAAGTCAAACAGTATGATACTCCAGTCCTCCTCCAGTCAGACTATGACTCTACAACCCGGAGTCCCCGGCGACGGTCCCCGGTTCGGAGCCTCTGGCGACGATCCACGGTCCGGTTCCACGGAAGTGGAGGGATCCACGAGCGGAGCAGGGTCTACATCCCGAACCGGAGCCGCCACCGAGGCTAGATGCCCACCCGGACCCTCCCCCATAGAGTCAGGTTTTGCAGCCGGAGTCCGTACCTTTCCGCACCTTTATTCTCTATTTTGGTTAGGTCAGGGTGTGACAAGGGTGGGTACTGTAGTTTTGTATTTCTATGTTGGCCTGGTATGGTTCCCAATCAGAGGCAGCTGTCATTCGTTGTCTCTGATTGGGGAGCATATTTAGGCAGCCTTTTCCCACCTGTTGTTTGTGGGATCTTGTTTTTGTGTAGTGCCTGTTAGTATTGCATTTCGTTTCTGTCTGTATTTGTTTTTGGTGATTTTCATTTATTAAAATTATGTGGAACTCTACGCACACTGCGCCTTGGTCCATTCAGTATAACGATCGTGACATACAGTGCCTTCAGAAAGTATTCATACCCCTTGACTTAATTCACATTTTGTTGTTACAGCCTGAATTCAAAATAAATTAAATTGATTGTATTTTTATCTCACCCATCTACACACAATACACCATAATGACAAAGTGAAAACATTTTTGAAAAAAAAAATGGAAAATTAAATACAGAAATATCTTATTTACACAAGTATTCACACCCCTGAGTCAATACTTTGTAGAAGCACCTTTGGCAGCGATGACAGACGCAAGCCTTTCTGGGTAAGTCTACAAGAGCTTTGCACACCTGGATTTGAACAATATTTGCGCATTATTCTTTAGTAAATTCTTCGAGCTCTGTCAGGCTGGTTATGGATCAATGCTAGACAGCCATTTTCAAGTCTTGCCATAGATTTTCAAGCTGATTAAGGTCAAAATTGTAACTAGGTCTCTCTATTGCAAACAGGATGCATGTTTTGGGATATGTTTATTCTGTACAGGCTTCCTTGTTTTCACTGTCAATTAGGTTAGTATTGTTGAGTAACTTCAGTTTTCTCTGATCATAGCCATTGGCCTCATGGAGACTGAGGTAGGAAGGATGCCTGTATCTTTGTAGTGAATGTGTGTATTGATACACCGTCCAAAGTGTAATTAATAACCCTTTTTTTTACCCATCTACCAATAGGTGCCCTTCTTTGCAAGGCTTTGGAAAACCTCCCTGGTATTTGTGGTTAAATTAGTGTTTGAAATTCACTGATCGACTGAGGGACCTTACAGATAATTGTATGTTTGGGATACAGAGATGAGGTGGTCAGTATTATTGCACACAGAGTGTGTCCACATGACTTGTTAATACATTTTCTTCAGGATCGGTGGGTCCCCTGTGGGACGGTTGAGCTAACTTAGGCTAATGCTATTAGCATGAGGTTGTAAGTAACAAAAACTTTCCCCGGGACATAGACATACCTGATATTGGCAGAAAGCTTAAATTAATAATCTAACTGCACTGTCCAATTTACAATAGCTACTACAGTGACAAAATACCACACACACGCCACACACAGGCACACATAGACACACACACTCATAGAGAATGCAAAGCCTGTACCTCCATTACTAGGGTCTGTCTGTCTGTCTGTCTGTCTGTCTGTCTGTCTGTCTGTCTGTCTGTCTGTCTGTCTGTCTGTCTGTCTGTCTGTCTGTCTGTCTGTCTGTCTGTCTGTCTGTCTGTCTGTCTGTCTGTCTGTCTGTCTGTCTGTCTGTCTGTCTGTCTGTCTGTCTGTCTCTCTCTGTGTCTTTCTCTCTGTCTCTGTCTCTTTCTGTCTCTCTCTCTCTCTCTCTCTCTCTTTCTCTCTCTCTCTCTCTCTCTCTCTCAATGTATTCTATGTAGAGTGGAAACATCCCTCAGCTCAACATTATGTAGTTATCTCAATGTATTCTATCTAGAGTGGAAACATCCCTCAGCTCAACATTATGTAGTTATCTCAATGTATTCTATCTAGAGTGGAAACCTCCCTCAGCTCAACATTATGTAGTTATATCAATGTATTCTATCTAGAAACCTCCCTCAGCTCAACATTATGTAGTTATATCAATGTATTCTCTATCTAGAAGTGTCAGAGTGTATTCTATCTAGAGTGGAAACCTCCCTCAGCTCAACATTATGTAGTTATCTCAATGTATTCTATCTAGAGTGGAAACCTCCCTCAGCTCAACATTATGTAGTTATCTCAATGTATTCTATCTAGAGTGGAAACCTCCCTCAGCTCAACATTATGTAGTTATCTCAATGTATTCTATCTAGAGTGGAAACCTCCCTCAGCTCAACATTATGTAGTTATATCAATGTATTCTATCTAGAGTGGAAACCTCCCTCAGCTCAACATTATGTAGTTATATCAATGTATTCTATGTAGAGTGGAAACCTCCCTCAGCTCAACATTATGTAGTTATATCAATGTATTCTATCTAGAGTGGAAACCTCCATCAGCTCAACATTATGTAGTTATCTCAATGTATTCTATCTAGAGTGGAAACCTCCATCCTCAACAGTTACTCAACATTATGAAACCTCCCTCAACTCAACATTATGTAGTTATCTCAATGTATTCTATCTAGAGTGGAAACCTCCCTCAGCTCAACATTATGTGCTTATCTGAGTTTATTCTGTTTGAACCAGGTAAATCACATGGGGTACCTGGTAGTCATGATACAGTAACTCACACTGCCATCAACTGGTTGACAATGTAAGTACCACTATCTCTTGTCCAAGCAGGATTACATCTGTGGAACAGTAGCATTAACATTGTAAAAAATTATAGTTTCACAAAAATAAAACAAGCATCAGATAATCAATGTTATATAGCTCATTGCCAATTCACTGATTTATATGCCCTCTTTCTTTTCCTCCTAGTTTATCTCTCTCTCCATCTGTCTCGACATCCCTCTCTCGCTCCATGTTCGATCCACACTGAGTCACGGGTCAGATAGAGCAGATACTGCAAGACAGAAACTACCCGGTAAATTGGCTCCAGTCCACAAACCCCAGATGGATCAATATGAGATACTGTAGGCCAATACCTAATGACCCAATATTTTATATCATCTGCCACTATGGAACTGATTGAATGTCATCACAGTTCAATGTCATAATATTATAGTTTGTCTTGGCACAATGTTTTATGGACTACAATATTCAAATACATATCTACATATGTACAGTATGCTGCACATTCTACAAATGTTCATTTCATACTCGCTACGGGATGGTAAACTTGAAACAACTAGTTGTTATTAGCGTTGTTATACTGTGACACTATTGACTGTAATACCACACAAATATCTCTCTCACTTTTATCATCGCTTCCAAATGTACCTTTAGGCTTGAGGGCGTTTCTCTCTACCCAATCAGCACCACAGTCCTTTCCTCCTTGTTAGCGGTCAGCACCATGGCCCGGTTGAACCCGCTAACAACCCCTCTCTGCCATCGTATTGATTGAGACACAAGACGAGTCATTAAAGTCCCATTCCTCTGCTGTTATTGTGAAACCGTTTAGGAGAGAGAGGGCAACGCACGCTTCGGTGTTGCCACCGTCTACTAGTGTATGGAGAGAGGACAGGGCCCACTGCCTGGAACCAAGCCAAGGTACTCTGTTATTCTGTGGACCCAGAACATCTGTGAGTCTGCTGGACCATTAGAGAGAGAGAGGACAGGGCCCACTGCCTGGAACCAAGCCAAGGTACTCTGTTATTCTGTGGATCCAGAACATCTGTGAGTCTGCTGGACCATTAGAGAGAGAGAGGACAGGGCCCACTGCCTGGAACCAAGCCAAGGTACTCTGTTATTCTGTGGACCCAGAACATCTGTGAGTCTGCTGGACCATTAGAGAGAGAGAGACGGAGTGTAAAGGATAATCCATTCACCCAGTACCCAGAGATACTAAAAGGGTACCATTGATTGTGCTGTGCAGACATGTCTACCAAGCTACGCTAGAATGGTAACCTCAAACGGGCATCCTGCCACCCCCTGACCTTGTAGTAGTGGTAGTGGTGATGGAGAATAGATGGACTGGGCTGAGGGACAGGACCAGGCCGTCTGGCAGTCCAGAGGGACGTAGGCCTCGTTTCAGTCTCTATCCGGTGTCGATTTATCAGCTGAACGGTACAATCTCATCTTGTTCACGCCGTGTCTGGCTAAATTGTCATGCCTCATTCCTGGCTCACCCTGTGACACGGGTTTGGACTGGAGAACAGTCAGGGACATAGACGGATATAGAGAGACAAGAGCACAGACTCAAAAGCACAAACAGATAGGCAGACCGATACACACATGCACATGCATGCACTGACACCTTTTGTTCGGAGTTATGTTCCACGTCGAGTGGTTTAATCTGTGGTTTAATCTGTGGTTTAATCTGTGGTTTAATCTGTGGTTTAATATGTGGTTTAATCTGTGGTTTAATCCGTGTTAGTGTCAGGTGGCCTTCATGTGCACTGAATCTGTGAGAAACACACTTCACCTTCTCTTCTTTCATCTTCTCTTCTTTTCACACCTCCTTTCACTCCTATCACGTTTGACTCCGCTCCATGAATTCCGTTCCAGCCATTACAATTTGCCCGTCCACCAGCCTCCTTTGCATTGGGGAGACGACAAGAAAAGGTTGCGGGAACTCCTTATAGCTGCTTACCAAAATAAAAGTCCTGCACATGCAGTGTGGTCAAACAAGGAATCACATTTGGCGGATTGTTATTTTGACATGAGGTAAGCAGAGAAGAGGTGGGCCTACAACAGACCCACGTTTGGAAAGTCTGTTTAATAATGCAATCCTTTAGATACACTACATGACCAAAAGTATGTGGACAACTGCTCGTCAAACACCTCATTCCAAAATGATGGCCATGTGATTTAGTCCCCTCTTTGTTGCTATAACAGCCTCCACTCTTCTGGGAAGGCTTTCCACTAGATGTTAGAACATTGCTTCCAATCAGCCACAAGAGCATTAGTGAGGTCGGGCGCTGATCTTGGGCAATTAGGCCTGGCTCGCAGTCGGTGTTCAAATTCATCCCAAAGGTGTCCAACGGGGTTGAGGTCAGGGCTCTGTGCAGGCCAGTCAAGTTCTTCCACACCGATCTCGACAAACAATTTCTGTATGGACCTCGGTTTGCTCACAGGGGCATTGTCATGCTGAAACAGGAAAGGGCCTTCCCCAAACTGTTGCCACAAAGTTGGAAGCACAGAATCATCTGGAATGTCATTGTATGCTGTAGCGTTAAGATTTCCCTTCACTGGAACTAAGGGGCCTTAGCCCGAACCACGAAAAACTGCCCCTGACAATTATTCCTCCTCCACCAAACTTTACAGTTGGCGCTATGCATTGAGGCAGGTAGTGTTTTCCTTGCATCCGCCAAACCTATATTCGCTCATCAGACCAAAGAGCTATTCAGTAAGGCCATTCTACTGCTAATATTTGTCAATGAATATTGCATGCCTGTGTGCTCAATTCTATTCACCTGTCAGCAACGGGTGTGGCTGAAATAGCCGAATCCACTTGAAAGGGTGTCCACATACTTTGAATATATAGTGTATTTTGTCACAAATTCCCCCGTCATAATGACCAACCGTCCTGCCCAAGATGAAATGGAATTGTACTTAACATCTGGCTTCCTGCGGACAGTTTTTGTGCAACCCAATACAATTGGGAGCAAAGCTAGTGTATGTAAACACACTTGCATTGATCAAATTCTGTCAACTCAGGAGGTTAATTGAAATTCCGTTTCCAGAATTTAAAATGATAATTGAAAATCAATGTCCTTTTTAAATGATTGAATCAGAGGTTCAGTTCTGCTGAATGAATTGACGTGTGTGTGTGTGTGTGTGTGTGTGTGTGTGTGTGTGTGTGTGTGTGTGTGTGTGTGTGTGTGTGTGTGTGTGTGTGTGTGTGTGTGTGTGTGTGTGTGTGTGTGTGTGTGTGTGTGTGTGTGTGTGTGTGCTAAGTTGTAGGTTCCTGTGTTAATGAAGACATAAGGATGATCTCAGTTTTCAACGGACCAATGTTTTGTGGTCCAGAGAAGCAGAGAAACAAGATTCTCTGGTCTGATGAAACCAAGATGGACCTCTTTTGCCTGAATGCCAAGTTCAAGTCTGGAGGAAACCTGGCACCATCCCTATGGTGAAGCATGATGGGGGCAGCATCATGCTGTGGGGATGTTTTTCAGCGACAGGGACAGGGAAAATAGTTAGGATTGAGGGAAAGGTGAACAGAGCAAAGTACAGAGAGATCCTTGATGAAAACCTGTTCCAGAGCACTCAGGACCTCAGACTGGGGAGAAGGTTCACTTCCAACAGGACAAGGACCCTAAGTACACAGCCAAGACAACACAGGATTGGCTTTGGGACAAGTCTCTGAACATCCTTGAGTGGCCCAGCCAGAGCCCGGACTTGATCCCATCGAACATCTCTGGATAGACCTGAAAATAGCTGTGCAGCAATGCTCCCCATCCAACCAGACAGAGCTTGAGAGGATCTGTAGAGAAGAATGGGAGAAATTCCAAAATACAGGTGTGCGAAGCTTGTAGCGTCATACCCAAGAACACTTGAAGGTGTAATCACTGTCAAAGGTGCTTTGACAAAGTACTGAGTAAAAGGTCTGAATACCTACATACTAATGTGTTATTCTGTTTTTTTTTAACCTGTTTTCATTTTGTCATTATGGGATATTGTCACGACTTCCGCCGAATTCGGCCCTTCTCCTTGTTCGGGTGGTGTTCGGCGGTCGACCCCACCGGCTTTCTAGTCTCTACCGATCCATTTCTCTGTTTCGTTTTGTTTAGTCTGATTACATACACACCTGTTTTACTTTCCCTCATTACATCCCCTATTTAACCATCTGACATACATTTCTGTTCTGTCCGTGATGTTTCATGTCGTTAAGTGGTTGTGTTTGTGTTAGAGTTGTGTTGTATGTTCCTATTTGGAATGTTGCTTTATTCTTTGAGTAAACCCAGTTGGATTACTCCATACCTGTGTCCTGACTCCGCTGTCACTCTGCACCCAATCGCTGACAGGTATTGTGTGTACTGGAGATTAATGAGGGAAAAAACTATTTCATCCATTTTAGAATGAGGTTGTAATGTAACACAATGTGGAAAAACTCAAGGGGTCTGAACACTTTCCGAATGCACTGTATTTGCAGAAGAAATCCATTCAAATATATTTTGTGGCTTTTGGCGAGTGTGTTGTATTAATCTAAGTTGTGTTGTTGCAACAGGCCTGTGTGGCATATGGCTTGTTTAAAAGGCCTACTGTAGCTCTGATTGGCTATACAGTAGCGCACTGGTCTGTTCCCCAGATCCTCAAAGTTCTACAGCTTCACCATCGAGAGCATCCTGACCGGTTGCACCACCGCCTAGTATGGCAACTGCTCGGCATCTGATGGTAAGGTGCTATAGAGGGTAGTGAATACGGCCCAGTATATCACTGGGGCCAAGCTTCTTACCATCCTGGACCTATATAATAGTTGGTGTCAGAGCCCAGACTCCAGTCACCCAAGACATAGACTGTTTTCTCTGCTACCGCACGACAAGTGATACCGGAGCGCCAAGTCTAGGACCAAAAAAGCTCCTTAACAGCTTCTACCCCTAAGCCATAAGATTGCTGAACAATTCATAAAATGGCCACTGGACTATTTACATTGACACCCCCCCCCATTTGTTTTGTACACTGCTGCTACTCACTGTTTATTATCTATGCATAGTCACTTCACCCCTACCTATATGTATTAATTACCATGATTAACCTGTACCCCCGCACACT
Source organism: Oncorhynchus gorbuscha (assembly GCF_021184085.1). Classification (NCBI taxonomy): domain Eukaryota; kingdom Metazoa; phylum Chordata; class Actinopteri; order Salmoniformes; family Salmonidae; genus Oncorhynchus; species Oncorhynchus gorbuscha. The sequence continues at coordinate 6,018,736 of NC_060198.1, forward strand.
GATTCGGTACCGGTAGCCCCTGTATATAGCCTCGATAATGTTATTTTATTGTGTTACTTTTTATTACTTTTTGACTTTAGTTTATTTGGTAAATATTTTCTTAACTCTTCTTGAACTGCACTGTTGGTAAGTAAGCATTTCACGGTAAGGTCTACACTTGTTGTACTCGGGGCATGTGATGAATAAAGTTTGATTTGTAGACTCCGGTCTTGTACGAGACAGAGGTTTTTATTAGGTATATTTATTGCGGTGCCTGTTAATTGTCAAAACGCTCGGCCGCTTTCCCACTCTTTCACAGATGCCTGCCGCTTTCCCACTCTTTCACAGATGCCTGCCGCTTTCCCACTCTTTCACAGATGTCTGCCGCTTTCCCACTCTTTCACAAATGTCTGCCGCTTTCCCACTCTTTCACAAATGTCTGCCGCTTTCCCACTCTTTCACAAATGTCTGCCGCTTTCCCACTCTTTCACAAATGCCTGCCGCTTTCCCACTCTTTCACAAATGCCTGCCGCTTTCCCACTCTTTCACAAATGCCTGCCGCTTTCCCACTCTTTCACAAATGTCTGCCGCTTTCCCACTCTTTCACAAATGCCTGCCGCTTTCCCACTCTTTCACAAATGCCTGCCGCTTTCCCACTCTTTCACAGATGTCTGCCGCTTTCCCACTCTTTCACAAATGCCTGCCGCTTTCCCACTCTTTCACAAATGCCTGCCGCTTTCCCACTCTTTCACAGATGTCTGCCGCTTTCCCACTCTTTCACAGATGCCTGCCGCTTTCCCACTCTTTCACAGATATCTGCCGCTTTCCCACTCTTTCACAAATGCCTGCCGCTTTCCCACTCTTTCACAGATGTCTGCCGCTTTCCCACTCTTTCACAAATGCCTGCCGCTTTCCCACTCTTTCACAGATGTCTGCCGCTTTCCCACTCTTTCACAAATGTCTGCCGCTTTCCCACTCTTTCACAGATGCCTGCCGCTTTCCCACTCTTTCACAGATGTCTGCCGCTTTCCCACTCTTTCACAAATGCCTGCCGCTTTCCCACTCTTTCACAGATGTCTGCCGCTTTCCCACTCTTTCACAAATGCCTGCCGCTTTCCCACTCTTTCACAAATGTCTGCCGCTTTCCCACTCTTTCACAAATGTCTGCCGCTTTCCCACTCTTTCACAGATGTCTGCCACTTTCCCACTCTTTCACAAATGCCTGCCGCTTTCCCACTCTTTCACAAATGCCTGCCGCTTTCCCACTCTTTCACAGATGTCTGCCGCTTTCCCACTCTTTCACAAATGTCTGCCGCTTTCCCACTCTTTCACAGATGTCTGCCGCTTTCCCACTCTTTCACAAATGTCTGCCGCTTTCCCACTCTTTCACAGATGCCTGCCGCTTTCCCACTCTTTCACAGATGTCTGCCGCTTTCCCACTCTTTCACAAATGCCTGCCGCTTTCCCACTCTTTCACAAATGCCTGCCGCTTTCCCACTCTTTCACAAATGTCTGCCGCTTTCCCACTCTTTCACAAATGCCTGCCGCTTTCCCACTCTTTCACAAATGTCTGCCGCTTTCCCACTCTTTCACAAATGCCTGCCGCTTTCCCACTCTTTCACAGATGCCTTAGTGTAATTCCCAAACATTAAAAAAAAATATGGAAACGTAAAAATGTTTTAAAAGGGTGATATTCTTCCTGGGGTAGTATATGAAAATATTTTAATACGATTTCATGTTGCTAAAATGCTGTCAATACCACTTTAAATCCAAGAGTACAAGGACAGAGAGATGTTTGGCATCTGTGTTGGCTCTAAGACAATTTACCACTTTAACTAAGGCTGTCTCTGTATTGTGGTGGGCGCGAAAAGCCGATTGGAAGTTTTTTTTTTTTAATACAGTTGGCAATTAAAAAAAATTTCAGCTGTTTGAAAGTTTTACTTAACAATGGAAGGTTGGAAATTGGCTGAAAATTGCTAAAAGCTGAAGAATCTAGATGACTTTTCTTCAGAAGGGGTTTCATAACAGCTTTTTTTATTGCAGTGGGGAGAGTGCCTGTGAACAGGGAGTGATTAACAATAGCTTACACTTCTTCAGGTATGCAATTAAAAACTGTTTTGAAGAAAGTGGTGGGGATAGCATCGAGAACGCAGGTAGAAGACTTAAGTTGTTAAGTTGTGATATCACTGTCTGTGTCAACCAGGGAAAATAAATCCATAGTGCCTTTGCCTGGTTGGCTAGGTCACATATCATCAAACTTCTCACCTGGCCTTGCTTGACTGATACCCAGCCTACTGTTTTCTATCTTATCACTGAAATATGCCGCAAACTCATCACATTTAGACGTGGAGGAAAGTTCACATGCAGCCAGTGCGGCAGGAAGCCTAGTGGTTTAGAGTGTTGGACTAGTAACCAAAAGGTTGCAAGATCAAATCCCTGAGCAGACAAGGTCTTTCTGCCCCAGAACAGGCAGTTAACCCACTGTTCCCAGGCCGTCATTGAAAGTAAGATTTTGTTCTTAAAGTGACTTGCCTAGTTAACAAGTCTCTCACCGTTGCCGCTTGCTATAGACCACCCTCTGCCCCCAGCTGTGCCCTGGACACCGTATGTGAATTGATTGCCCCCCATCTATCTTCCGAAATCATACTGTTAGGTGACCTAAACTGGGACATGCTTAAATATCTCCCGGCCTTCCTACAATGTATGCTAGATGACCTCAATCTCACAAAAACTATCAATTAACCTACCAGGTACAACCCAATTCCGTAAACATGGGCAAGCTCATAGATCTCATCCTGACCAACCTGCTCTCCAAATACACCTCTGCTGTCTTCAAACAGGATCTCAGCGATCACTGTCTCATTGCCTGCGTCCGTAATGGGTCTGTGGTCAAACGACCACCCCTCATCACTGTCAAACGCTCCCTAATACACTTCAGCGAGCAGGCCTTTCTAATCGACTTGGACCGGGTATCCTGGAAGGATATTAACCTCATTCCGTCAGTAGAGGATTCCTGGTTATTCTTTAAAAGTGATTTCCTCACCATCTTAAATAAGCATGCCCCATTCAAAAAATGTAGATCCAGGAACAGATATATCCCATGGTTCACTCCAGACCTGACTGTCCTTGACCAGCACAAAAACATCCTGTGGGTTACTGCAATAGCATCGAATAGCCCCCACGATATGCAAGTTAGGAAGTTAGGAACCAATATACACAGGCAGTTAGGAAAGCAAAGGCTAGCTTTTTCAAACAGAAATTTGCATCCTGTAGCACAAACTCCGAAAAGTTCTGGGACACTGTAAAGTTCATGGAGAATAAGAGCACCTTCCAGCTGCCCACTGCACTGAGACTCGGAAACACTATCACCACCGATAAATCCACGATAATTGAGAATTTCAATAAGCATTTTTCTACGGCTGGCCATGCTTTCCACCTGGCTACCCTTACCCCGGTCAACAGCCCTGCACCCCCCACAGCAACTTGTCCAAACCTCCCCCATTTCTCCTTCACCCAAATCCAGATAGCTGATGTTCTGAAAGAGCTACAAAATCTGGACTCCTACAAATCACCTGGTCTAGACAATCTGGACCCTCTCTTTCTAAAATTATTATTGTTGCAACCCCTATTACTAACCTGTTCAACCTCTCTTTCGTATTGTCTGAGATCCCCAAATATTGGAATGATTGGACACTCTAGACCCAAACTGTTACAGACCTACAGTTGAAGTCGGAAGTTTTACATACACTTAGGTTGGAGTCATTAAAACTAGTTTTTCAACCACTGCACAAATTTCTTGTTTACAAAACTATAGTTTTGGCAAGTCGGTTAGGACATCTACTTTGTGCATGACACAAGTAATTTCTCCAACAATTGTTTACAGACGGATTATTTAACTTATAATTCACTGTATCACAATTCCAGTGGGTCAGAAGTTCAGTTGACGGTGCCTTTAAACAGCTAGGAAAACTCCATAAAATTATGTCATGGTTTTAGAAGCTTCTGACAGGCTAATGGACATCATTTGAGTCAATTGGAGGTGTACCTGTGGATGTATTGCAAGGCCTACCTTCAAACTCAGTGCCTCTTTGCTTGACATCATGGGAAGATCAAAAGAAAACCTCAGAAATCAGCCAAGACCTCTGAATAAAATTGTAGACCTCCACAAGTCTGGCTCATCCTTGGGAGCCATTTCCAAATGCCTGAAATTACCACGTTCATCTGTACAAACAATAGCATGGAAGTATAAACACCGTGGGACCATGCAACCATCATACCACTCAGGAAAGAGACGTGTTCTGTCTCCTAGAGATGAGCGTACTTTGGTGTGAAAAGTGCAAATCAATCCCAGAACAATAGCAAAGGACCTTGTGAAGATTCTGGAGGAAACAGGAACACAACTCTATATCCACAGTAAAACGAGTCCGATATTAACATAACCTGAAAGGCCTCTCAGCAAGGAATAAGCCACTGCTCCAAAACCACCATTAAAAAGCCAGACTACGATTTGCAGCTGCACATGGGGACAAAGATCGCACTATTTAGAGAAATGTCCTCTGGTCTGATGAAACAAAACTGGAACTGTTTGGCCATAATGCCCATCGTTATGTTTGGACGAAAAAAGCGGGAGGCTTGCAAGCCGAAGGACACCATCCCAATCGTGAAGCACAGGGGTGGCAGCATTATGTTGTGGGGGTGCTTTGCTGCAAGAAGGACTGGTGCACTTCTCAAGACATCAGTCAGGAGGTTAAAGGGTGGTCGCAAATGGGTCTTCCAAATGGATAATGACCCCAAGCATACTGACAAATTTGTCGCAAAATGGCTTAAGGACAGCAAAGTCAAGGTATTGGAGTGGCCATCACAAAGCCCTGACCTCAATCCTATGGAACATTTGTGGGGAGAACTGAAAAAGCGTGTGCGAGCAAGAAGGCCTTACAAAGCTGACTCAGTTACACCAGCTCTGTCAATAGGAATGGGCCACAATTAACTTATTGTGGGAAGCTTGTGGAAGGTGACCCAAAATGTTTGACCCAAGTTAAACTATTTAAATGCAATGCTACCAAATACTAATTGTGTGTATGTTAACTTCTGAGCCACTGGGAATGTGATGAAAGAAATAAAAGCTGAAATAAAAGCTGAAATAGATCATTCTCTCTACTATTATTCTGACATTTCACATTCCTAAAATAAAGTGGTGATCCTAACTTACCTAAGACATGGAATTTTTACTAAAATGTATTTTGCTAAGGTGTATGTAAATTTCCAACATCAACTGTATATCTATCATACCCTGCCTTTCTATAGTCTTCGAAAGCCAAGTTAACGAACAGATCACCGACCATTTTGAATGCCACCGTACCTTCTCCACTATGCACTCTGGTTTCTGAGCTGGTCATGGGTGCACCTCAGCCACGCTCAAGGTCCTAAACAATATCATAACCGCCATCGATAAGAGACAGTACTGTGTAGCAGTATTCATCGACCTGGTCAAGGCTTTCGACTATGTCAATCACCGCATTCTTATCGGCAGACTCAACAGCCTTGGTTACTCAAATGACTGCCTCGCCTGGTTCGCCAACTACTTCTCAGACAGAGTTCAGTGTGTCAAATCGGACCTCTGGCAGTCTCTATGGGGGTGCCACAGGGTTCAATTCTCGGGCCGACTCTTTTCTCTGTATACATCAATTATGTCTCTCTTGCTGCTGGTGATTCTCTGATCTACCGCTCTGCAGACGACACCATTCTGTATACTTCTGGCTCTTCTTTGGACACTGTGTTAACAAACCTCCAGACAAGCTTCAATGCCATACAACTCTCCTTCCGTGACCTCCAACTGCTCTTAAATACAAGTAAAACTAAATGCATGCTCTTCAACCGATCGCTGCCCGCACCTGCCCGCCTGTCCAACATCACTACTCTGGACGGCTCTGACTTGATATGTGGACAACTACAAATACCTAGGTGTCTGGTTAGACTGTAAACTCTCCTTTCAGACTCACATTAAGCATCTCCAATCCAAAATTAAATCTAGAACCTATTTCACAACAAAGCGTCCTTCACTCATGCTGCCAAACATCCCCTTGTAATACTGACTATCCTATCGATTGTTGACTTACAAAATAGCCTCCAACACTCTACTCAGTAAATTGGATGCAGTCTATCACAGTGCCATCCATTTTGTCACCAAAGCCCCATATACTACCCAACACTGCGACCTGTATGCTCTCGTTGGCTGGCCCTCACTACATATTCGTCGCCAAACCCACTGGCTCCAAGTCATCTATAAGTCTTTGCTAGGTAAAGCCCCGCCTTATCTCAGCTCACTGGTCACCATAGCAGCACCCACCCATAGCACGCGCTCCAGCAGGTGTATTTCCCTGGTCACCCCCAATGCCAATTCCTCATTTGGCCGCCTTTCCTTCCAGTTCTCTGCTGCCAATGGCTGGAGACTCATATCTCCCTCTCTAACTTTAAGCATCAGCTGTCAGAGCAGCTCACAGATCACTGCACCTGTACATAGCCCATCTGTAAATATCCCATCCAACTACCTCATCCCCATACTGTTCTTTATTTTTTGCTCCTTTGCACCCCAGTATCTCTACTTGCACATTCAACTTCTGCACATTTTTCACACCAGTGGTTAATTGTTAAATTGTAATTATTTTGCCACTCTGGCCAATTTATTGCCTTACCTCCCTTATCTTACCTCATTTGCACACACTTATGTAGACTTTTCTATTGTGTTATTGACTGTATGTTTGTTTATTCCAAGTGTAACTCTGTGCTGTTTTTTGTGTCGCACTGCTTAGCTTTATCTTGGCCAGGTCACAGTTGTAAATGGGAACTTGTTCTCAACTGGCCTACCTGGTTAAATAAAGGTGAAATCATTTTTTTTAAATAAAAATGTTGCTACGTTCCAGCCTTATTCTAAAATGGATTAAATAGTTTCCCCCCCTAATCAATCTACACACAATACCCCATAATGACAAAGCAAAAACAGGTTTTCAGACATTTTTGCACATTTCAAAAAAAGAAAACACTCAAAAATCACATTTACATAAGTATTCAGACCCTTTACTCAGTTCTTTGTTGAAACAACTTTGGCAGCGATTACAGTTTGGAGTCTTCTTGGGTCTGACCCTACATGCTTGGCACACCTGTATTTGGGAAAATGTGGGGAAAGTCAGTTCAGTATTACATAGTATTGCTATGAGCAAGAAGGTAGTTAAAAATACACCGTGGGGTTCAGATAAAGCAACATCGACAATAGAGGATATGTCAATAGAAAGCCCCTTGATAATAACCAGGTCAAATCAGATCAAAGTTGATTTGTCACGTGCGCCGAATACAACAGGTGTAGACCTTACAGTGAAATGCTTACTTAGAGGCTCTAACCATTAGTGCAAAAAAGGTGTTAGGTGAACAATAGGTAAGTAAATAAATAAAACAACAGTAAAAAGACAGGCTGCAGTATATACGGTAGGGAGTAACTATAAAAGTAACAGGGCTACATACAGACACCGGTTAGTCAGGCTGATTGAGGTAGTATGTACATGTAGACATGGTTAAAATGACTATGCATATATGATGAACAAAGAATAGCAGTAGCGTAAAAGAGGGGTTGGCGGGTGGTGGGTGGCGAGACACAATGCAGATAGCCCGGTTAGCCAATGTGCCACTGTTTGGTTGGCCCAATTGAGGTATTATGTACATGAATGTAGCAGCAATGTAAAAGAGGGTTTGGGGGGGGGGGGGTTGGGGGGGGGCACACAATGCAAATAGTCTGGGTAGCCATTTGATTACCTGTTCAGGAGTCTTATGGCTTGGGGGTAAAAACTGTTGAGAAGCTCTTTTGTCCTAGACTTGGCACTCCGGTATCGCTTGCCATGCGGTAGTAGAGCGAACAGTCTATAACTGGGGTGGCTGGGGTCTTTGACAATTTTTAGGGCCTTCCTCTAACACCGCCTGGTGTAGAGGTCCTGGATGGCAGGCAGCTTTGCCCCAGTGATGTACTGGGCCGAAAGCACTACCCTCTGTAGTGCCTTGCGGTCAGAGACCGAGCAATTGCCGTACCAGGCAGTGATGCAACCAGTCAGGATGCTCTCGATGTTGCAACTGTAAGGACCTTTTGAGGATCTCAGGACCCATGCCAAATATTTTTAGTTTCCTGAGTTTCCTCAATGCCATCGGAAGAATCCCGGAACATGTTCCAGTCTGTGATAGCAAAACAGTCCTGTAGTTTAGCATCTGCTTCATCTGACCACTTTTTTGTAGACCGAGTCACTGGTGCTTTCTGCTTTAACTTTGGCTTGTAAGCAGGAATCAGGTGGATAGAGTTGTGGTTGGATTTTCCAAATGGAGGGCAAGGGACAGCTTTGTACGCTTCTCTGTGTGTGGAGTACAGGTAATCTAGATTTTTTTCCCTCTGGTTGCACATTAAACCTGTTGATAGAAATTTGGTAGAACTGATTTAAGTTTCCCTGCATTAAAGTCTCCGGCCACTAGGAGCACTGCCTCTGGGTGAGTGATTTCCTGTTTGCTTATTTCCTTATACAGCTGTAACAACGTTCGTCTGTTGAATGAAGAGAGTCAGACCGAAATGCAGCGTGTAGGTTACTCATGACTTTAATGAATGAAAACGGGACATGAAATAACTGATATAAGAAAACAACAAACGAAACGTGAAACTAATTACAGCTTATCTGGTGACTACAACACAGAGACAGGAACAAACACCCACAAAATACAAAGCGAAAGTCAGGTTGCCTAAATACGGTTCCCAATCAGAGACAACGATAAGCACCTGACTCCAATTGAGAATCGCCTCAGGCAACCAAGCCTATACAACACCCCTAATTAGCCGCGATCCCAAATACTACATTATTATTATTATTATTATATATAAAATACAACGCGAACTCAGGCTACCTAAATACGGTTCCCAATCCGAGACAACGAGAATCACCTGACTCCAATTGAGAATCGCCTCAGGCAGCCAAGCCTAACTAGACACACCCCTAATCAGCCGCAATCCCAAATAATACAAACCCCAATACGAATACAACATATAAACCCATGTCACACCCTGGCCTACCCAAACATATAACAAAACACAAAATACAATGACCAAGGCGTGACAACAGCTGACTGAGTGCGGTCTTAGTGCCAGCATCCGCCTGTGGTGGTAAATAAACAGCCCCAAAAAGTATTGCTGAAAACTCTCTAGGAAAGTAGTGTGGCCTGTAATTTATCACAATATACTCTACCTCAGGCGAGCAAAATCTCGAGTCATTCAGCCACGATTCCGTGAAACATAGGATATTACAGTATTTGATGTCCCGTTGGTAGGATATTCGTGATCGTAACCCGTCTAATTTATTGTCCAATGATTGCACGTTGGCGAGTAGTATTGATGGTAATGGCAGCTTTCTCAGTCGCCTTCTCCAGGTCATGACCAGGCATCCGGGTCTTTGTACCTGCGTCACTTCCTCTTGCAAATAACGGGGATGTCGGTCCTATGGGGTGTTTGGAGAATGTCTTGTGCGTCGTCTTTGTTGTAGAAAACATCTTTGTCTAATCCGTGGTGAGTGATCGCTGTCCTGATATCCAGAAGCTCTTTGTCTAATCCGAGGTGAGTGATCTCTGTCCTGATGTCCAGAAGCTCTTTGTCTAATCCGAGGTGAGTGATCGCTGTCCTGATATCCAGAAGCTCTTTGTCTAATCTGAGGTGAGTGATCTCTGTCCTGATATCCAGAAGCTCTTTGTCTAATCCGAGGTGAGTGATCTCTGTCCTGATATCCAGAAGCTCTTTGTCTAATCCGAGGTGAGTGATCTCTGTCCTGATATCCAGAAGCTCTTTGTCTAATCCGAGGTGAGTGATCTCTGTCCTGATATCCAGAAGCTCTTTGTCTAATCCGAGGTGAGTGATCTCTGTCCTGATATCCAGAAGCTCTTTGTCTAATCCGAGGTGAGTGATCTCTGTCCTGATATCCAGAAGCTCTTTGTCTAATCCGAGGTGAGTGATCTCTGTCCTGATATCCAGAAGCTCTTTGTCTAATCCGAGGTGAGTGATCTCTGTCCTGATATCCAGAAGCTCTTTGTCTAATCCGAGGTGAGTGATCACTGTCCTGATATCCAGAAGCTCTTTGTCTAATCCGAGGTGAGTGATCTCTGTCCTGATATCCAGAAGCTCTTTGTCTAATCCGAGGTGAGTGATCTCTGTCCTGATATCCAGAAACTCTTTGTCTAATCCGAGGTGAGTGATCTCTGTCCTGATATCCAGAAGCTCTTTGTCTAATCCGAGGTGAGTGATCTCTGTCCTGATATCCAGAAGCTCTTTGTCTAATCCGAGGTGAGTGATCTCTGTCCTGATATCCAGAAGCTCTTTGTCTAATCCGAGGTGAGTGATCACTGTCCTGATATCCAGAAGCTCTTTGTCTAATCCGAGGTGAGTGATCTCTGTCCTGATATCCAGAAGCTCTTTGTCTAATCCGAGGTGAGTGATCTCTGTCCTGATATCCAGAAACTCTTTGTCTAATCCGAGGTGAGTGATCTCTGTCCTGATATCCAGAAGCTCTTTGTCTAATCCGAGGTGAGTGATCTCTGTCCTGATATCCAGAAGCTCTTTGTCTAATCCGAGGTGAGTGATCTCTGTCCTGATATCCAGAAGCTCTTTGTCTAATCCGAGGTGAGTGATCACTGTCCTGATATCCAGAAGCTCTTTGTCTAATCCGAGGTGAGTGATCTCTGTCCTGATATCCAGAAGCTCTTTGTCTAATCCGAGGTGAGTGATCTCTGTCCTGATATCCAGAAGCTCTTTGTCTAATCCGAGGTGAGTGATCTCTGTCCTGATATCCAGAAGCTCTTTTTTTGCCGTAAGATACGGTTGCGGAAACATTATGTACAAAATAAGTTACAAATAATGCAAAAAATAAATACATAATAGCACAATTGGTTGTGCGCCCGTAAAACTGCTGTTATTTCTTCCGCCGCCATTTCACACAGGTCCAGAGTATAGCCACGGTTAACATGTTGGATTAAGTCCATAGAGCTCAAAAGATTCATAAATTCAATGGGCTTGGAGACAGTCTTTTTGTTAACATGAATGTCAAAATCGCCCAACACAATGATTTTATCATAGTTCGTAATGAGGTAATTCACGAGAAAGGCTTTACTTAGGATTGCTCTAACATTTAAAAGTGCCATATTCAATGAGTGTGGGCCACTCTATCCCTGGGGCATCTGCCTCGATGTAATCATTATGATTGGACCCTCAAAATACCAAATTGGGGCCCTAGCCGGTGTAGAGCGGGGTTCCCAGCTCCCTTTGGTAGCCTGAAAGGGGGTTGTAGAAGTCTTGGTCTTGGATGATGGTGTTGGCCGACCATCAGACAGGGACTAAGACCAGGAGGGCAGTGATGAGGAAGACGACCCAGCTAGCGTTGTATACCTTGGCCTTGGACCACTCGTCATCCACTGAGTTGATGCACTTCCCCCCCGGCGATGCCCAACAGGATGGGGTACACTCCGGCGATGACTGCGATGATGGTCAGAGCCTTGGCGGCCTGCAGGTCCTGGAGCAAGGACAGGAGGGAGTCGTAGACCTTACACTACCTCTGGCCCATGCTCCATAAACCCTGTCAGATGACCTGAGTGGGGAGGGTTTGGTGTGAGATGAAGGCTGTCGCCTTCCACATGGGCAGAGAACAGATGATGATATGTCCCAGCCAGCCAATGATCGCCAGGGCCGCTGAGCCGCGCCCAGCATCTATAGCCCAGCTGACATCATCCTGATGGAGACCTGGCAGTCTGAACAGATTGAGCTGATAGAGGGAGTGATTGAGAGACAGAGGGGAGAGAGTATAGCCTGTACGGTGGAGAGGTTGTCAATGAAAAACAAACTTCCTCTACGGCTCTGAAAACAGGGTTACTGTGAAAAATGGACAGAAAGGGCAGGAGTTTTATCATCTTTCTGTCTCTCTGTATCTCTCGTTCTCTCAAGTGAAACTCGTTTCCAAAGGTATCTCATCTGACCAGATTACTCTCCTAACTTAAACACACCACACACACATGCACACACACACACCCCACACACACTCAAACATGCACACACGCACACACAGAAAGACAGACAGACAGACAGACACTTAGAGATTTCAAAGCCTATACCTCCATTACATAATGAGGTGTGTTTTGGCAACAGGAAGTGACATGTATGCTGATCCCCACACAAAGCTGAGCGTTCTATGGTGTCAATAATTAACTAAGGCCAGGACCTTCAGCCCTGCTGCTGCTGCTGTCCCCTCAGAATGACTCTTAAATCTGTCACACACACACAGGCATACGCACGGATACACACACATGCACACACACAACCGTTCAATCTGTCTCCTAGCTGCACACTGTCTGTCGCACACATTCACTGCATACATTAAATATGGCTGCTGTATGCTGATTACTGTACAGGGGGGTGCACTCTCTCTGTCTGTCGCTCTGTTGCTCTCGTTCTCTCTCTTTATGTCTCTGTTTCTGTCTGTCTGTCTCTCTCTCTCTATCTCTCATTCGGTCTCTGTCTCTCTCACTCTCTCTCTCTGTCTGTCTGTCTGTCTGTCTGTCTGTCTGTCTGTCTGTCTGTCTGTCTGTCTGTCTGTCTGTCTGTCTGTCTGTCTGTCTGTCTGTCTGTCTGTCTGTCTGTCTGTCTGTCTGTCTGTCTGTCTGTCTGTCTGTCTGTCTGTCTGTCTGTCTGTCTGTCTGTCTGTCTGTCTGTCTGTCTCTCTCTCTCTCTCTCTCTCTCTGTCTCTCTCTCTGTCTCTCTCTCTCTTGCTCTCTCTCTATGTCTCTCTCTCTGTCTCTCTCGACATTTGGGGAACCAATTAGAAATCTGGTCCCTCGATCCCATATTTACCATAATGCTATAATATTGATGGATATCCTACATCAGTTTTAGCTGTATAAACACTTCCCTGTTTGGTATTCAAAGTCTGATTCCATAGATCAATTACAGTGTAAACTCTGGAGACCTCCCTCAGCTCAACATTATGTAGTTATCTCAATGTATTCTATCTAGAGTGGAAAACCTCCCTCAGCTCAACATTATGTAGTTATCTCAATGTATTCTATCTAGAGTGGAAAACCTCCCTCAGCTCAACATTATGTAGTTATCTCAATGTATTCTATCTAGTGTGGAAATCTCCCTCAGCTCAACATTATGTAGTTATCTCAATGTATTATATCTAGTGTGGAAACCTCCCTCAGCTCAACATTATGTAGTTATCTCAATGTATTCTATCTAGAGTGGAAACCTCCCTCAGCTCAACATTATGTAGTTATCTCAATGTATTCTATCTAGAGTGGAAACCTCCCTCAGCTCAACATTATGTAGTTATCTCAATGTATTCTATCTAGAGTGGAAACCTCCCTCAGCTCAACATTATGTAGTTATCTCAATGTATTCTATCTAGAGTGGAAAAACCTCCCTCAACTCAACATTATGTAGTTATCTCAATGTATTCTATCTAGAGTGGAAACCTCCCTCAACTCAACATTATGTAGTTATCTCAATGTATTCTATCTAGAGTGGAAAATCTCCCTCAACTCAACATTATGTAGTTATATCAATGTATTCTATCTAGAGTGGAAACCTCCCTCAGCTCAACATTATGTAGTTATCTCAATGTATTCTATCTAGAGTGGAAACCTCCCTCAGCTCAACATTATGTAGTTATATCAATGTATTCTATCTAGAGTGGAAACCTCCCTCAGCTCAACATTATGTAGTTATCTCAATGTATTCTATCTAGAGTGGAAACCTCCCTCAGCTCAACATTATGTAGTTATATCAATGTATTATATCTAGAGTGGAAACCTCCCTCAGCTCAACATTATGTAGTTATATCAATGTATTCTATCTAGAGTGGGAAACCTCCCTCAACTCAACATTATGTAGTTATATCAATGTATTCTATCTAGAGTGGAAACCTCCCTCAGCTCAACATTATGTAGTTATCTCAATGTATTCTATCTAGAGTGGAAACCTCCCTCAGCTCAACATTATGTAGTTATCTCAATGTATTCTATCTAGAGTGGAAACCTCCCTCAGCTCAACATTATGTAGTTATCTCAATGTATTCTATCTAGAGTGGAAAACCTCCCTCAGCTCAACATTATGTAGTTATATCAATGTATTCTATCTAGAGTGGAAAACCTCCCTCAACTCAACATTATGTAGTTATCTCAATGTATTCTATCTAGAGTGGAAACCTCCCTCAACTCAACATTATGTAGTTATCTCAATGTATTCTATCTAGAGTGGAAACCTCCCTCAGCTCAACATTATGTAGTTATATCAATGTATTCTATCTAGAGTGGAAACCTCCCTCAGCTCAACATTATGTAGTTATCTCAATGTATTCTATCTAGAGTGGAAACCTCCCTCAGCTCAACATTATGTAGTTATATCAATGTATTATATCTAGAGTGGAAACCTCCCTCAGCTCAACATTATGTAGTTATATCAATGTATTCTATCTAGAGTGGAAACCTCCCTCAACTCAACATTATGTAGTTATATCAATGTATTCTATCTAGAGTGGAAACCTCCCTCAGCTCAACATTATGTAGTTATCTCAATGTATTCTATCTACAGTGGAAACCTCCCTCAGCTCAACATTATGTAGTTATCTCAATGTATTCTATCTAGAGTGGAAACCTCCCTCAGCTCAACATTATGTAGTTATCTCAATGTATTCTATCTAGAGTGGAAAATCTCCCTCAGCTCAACATTATGTAGTTATATCAATGTATTCTATCTAGAGTGGAAAACCTCCCTCAACTCAACATTATGTAGTTATCTCAATGTATTCTATCTAGAGTGGAAACCTCCCTCAGCTCAACATTATGTAGTTATCTTAATGTATTCTATCTAGAGTGGAAACCTCCCTCAGCTCAACATTATGTAGTTATCTCAATGTATTCTATCTAGAGTGGAAACCTCCCTCAGCTCAACATTATGTAGTTATCTCAATGTATTCTATCTAGAGTGGAAAAACCTCCCTCAACTCAACATTATGTAGTTATCTCAATGTATTCTATCTAGAGTGGAAACCTCCCTCAACTCAACATTATGTAGTTATATCAATGTATTCTATCTAGAGTGGAAAACCTCCCTCAGCTCAACATTATGTAGTTATCTCAATGTATTCTATCTAGAGTGGAAAACCTCCCTCAGCTCAACATTATGTAGTTATCTCAATGTATTCTATCTAGAGTGGAAACCTCCCTCAGCTCAACATTATGTAGTTATATCAATGTATTCTATCTAGAGTGGAAACCTCCCTCAGCTCAACATTATGTAGTTATATCAATGTATTCTATCTAGAGTGGGAAACCTCCCTCAACTCAACATTATGTAGTTATATCAATGTATTCTATCTAGAGTGGAAACCTCCCTCAGCTCAACATTATGTAGTTATCTCAATGTATTCTATCTAGTGTGGAAACCTCCCTCAGCTCAACATTATGTAGTTATCTCAATGTATTCTATCTAGAGTGGAAACCTCCCTCAGCTCAACATTATGTAGTTATCTTAATGTATTCTATCTAGAGTGGAAACCTCCCTCAGCTCAACATTATGTAGTTATCTCAATGTATTCTATCTAGAGTGGAAACCTCCCTCAGCTCAACATTATGTAGTTATCTCAATGTATTCTATCTAGAGTGGAAAAACCTCCCTCAACTCAACATTATGTAGTTATCTCAATGTATTATATCTAGAGTGGAAACCTCCCTCAACTCAACATTATGTAGTTATATCAATGTATTCTATCTAGAGTGGAAAACCTCCCTCAGCTCAACATTATGTAGTTATCTCAATGTATTCTATCTAGAGTGGAAAACCTCCCTCAACTCAACATTATGTAGTTATCTCAATGTATTCTATCTAGAGTGGAAACCTCCCTCAGCTCAACATTATGTAGTTATATCAATGTATTCTATCTAGAGTGGAAACCTCCCTCAGCTCAACATTATGTAGTTATCTCAATGTATTCTATCTAGAGTGGAAACCTCCCTCAGCTCAACATTATGTAGTTATCTCAATGTATTCTATCTAGAGTGGAAAAACCTCCCTCAACTCAACATTATGTAGTTATCTCAATGTATTCTATCTAGAGTGGAAACCTCCCTCAGCTCAACATTATGTAGTTATCTCAATGTATTCTATCTAGAGTGGAAACCTCCCTCAGCTCAACATTATGTAGTTATCTCAATGTATTCTATCTAGAGTGGGAAAACCTCCCTCAACTCAACATTATGTAGTTATATCAATGTGTTCTATCTAGAGTGGAAACCTCCCTCAGCTCAACATTATGTAGTTATATCAATGTATTCTATCTAGAGTGGAAACCTCCCTCAGCTCAACATTATGTAGTTATATCAATGTATTCTATCTAGAGTGGAAACCTCCCTCAGCTCAACATTATGTAGTTATATCAATGTATTCTATCTAGAGTGGAAACCTCCCTCAGCTCAACATTATGTAGTTATATCAATGTATTCTATCTAGAGTGGAAACCTCCCTCAACTCAACATTATGTAGTTATCTCAATGTATTCTATCTAGAGTGGAAACCTCCCTCAACTCAACATTATGTAGTTATATCAATGTATTCTATCTAGAGTGGAAAACCTCCCTCAGCTCAACATTATGTAGTTATCTCAATGTATTCTATCTAGAGTGGAAAAACCTCCCTCAACTCAACATTATGTAGTTATCTCAATGTATTCTATCTAGAGTGGAAACCTCCCTCAACTCAACATTATGTAGTTATATCAATGTATTCTATCTAGAGTGGAAACCTCCCTCAGCTCAACATTATGTAGTTATATCAATGTATTCTATCTAGAGTGGACATTAAGTTATCTCAATGTAAACCTCCCTCAGCTCAACATTATGTAGTTATATCAATGTATTCTATCTAGAGTGGAAACCTCCCTCAACTCAACATTATGTAGTTATCTCAATGTATTCTATCTAGAGTGGAAACCTCCCTCAACTCAACATTATGTAGTTATATCAATGTATTCTATCTAGAGTGGAAAACCTCCCTCAACTCAACATTATGTAGTTATCTCAATGTATTCTATCTAGAGTGGAAAACCTCCCTCAGCTCAACATTATGTAGTTATCTCAATGTATTCTATCTAGAGTGGAAACCTCCCTCAGCTCAACATTATGTAGTTATATCAATGTATTCTATCTAGAGTGGAAACCTCCCTCAGCTCAACATTATGTAGTTATATCAATGTATTCTATCTAGAGTGGGAAACCTCCCTCAACTCAACATTATGTAGTTATATCAATGTATTCTATCTAGAGTGGAAACCTCCCTCAGCTCAACATTATGTAGTTATATTAATGTATTCTATCTAGAGTGGAAACCTCCCTCAGCTCAACATTATGTAGTTATATCAATGTATTCTATCTAGAGTGGAAACCTCCCTCAACTCAACATTATGTAGTTATCTCAATGTATTCTATCTAGAGTGGAAACCTCCCTCAGCTCAACATTATGTAGTTATATCAATGTATTCTATCTAGAGTGGAAACCTCCCTCAGCTCAACATTATGTAGTTATATCAATGTATTCTATCTAGAGTGGGAAACCTCCCTCAACTCAACATTATGTAGTTATATCAATGTATTCTATCTAGAGTGGAAACCTCCCTCAGCTCAACATTATGTAGTTATATCAATGTATTCTATCTAGAGTGGAAACCTCCCTCAGCTCAACATTATGTAGTTATCTCAATGTATTCTATCTAGAGTGGAAACCTCCCTCAGCTCAACATTATGTAGTTATCTCAATGTATTCTATCTAGAGTGGAAAAACCTCCCTCAACTCAACATTATGTAGTTATCTCAATGTATTATATCTAGAGTGGAAACCTCCCTCAACTCAACATTATGTAGTTATATCAATGTATTCTATCTAGAGTGGAAAACCTCCCTCAGCTCAACATTATGTAGTTATCTCAATGTATTCTATCTAGAGTGGAAAACCTCCCTCAACTCAACATTATGTAGTTATCTCAATGTATTCTATCTAGAGTGGAAACCTCCCTCAGCTCAACATTATGTAGTTATATCAATGTATTCTATCTAGAGTGGAAACCTCCCTCAGCTCAACATTATGTAGTTATCTCAATGTATTCTATCTAGAGTGGAAACCTCCCTCAGCTCAACATTATGTAGTTATCTCAATGTATTCTATCTAGAGTGGAAAACCTCCCTCAACTCAACATTATGTAGTTATCTCAATGTATTCTATCTAGAGTGGAAACCTCCCTCAGCTCAACATTATGTAGTTATCTCAATGTATTCTATCTAGAGTGGAAACCTCCCTCAGCTCAACATTATGTAGTTATCTCATGTATTCTATCTAGAGTGGAAAACCTCCCTCAACTCAACATTATGTAGTTATTCAATGTATTCTATCTAGAGTGAAAAACCTCCCTCAGCTCAACATTATGTAGTTATATCAATGTATTCTATCTAGAGTGGAAACCTCCCTCAGCTCAACATTATGTAGTTATATCAATGTATTCTATCTAGAGTGGAAACCTCCCTCAGCTCAACATTATGTAGTTATATCAATGTATTCTATCTAGAGTGGAAACCTCCCTCAGCTCAACATTATGTAGTTATATCAATGTATTCTATCTAGAGTGGAAACCTCCCTCAGCTCAACATTATGTAGTTATATCAATGTATTCTATCTAGAGTGGAAACCTCCCTCAACTCAACATTATGTAGTTATCTCAATGTATTCTATCTAGAGTGGAAACCTCCCTCAACTCAACATTATGTAGTTATATCAATGTATTCTATCTAGAGTGGAAAACCTCCCTCAGCTCAACATTATGTAGTTATCTCAATGTATTCTATCTAGAGTGGAAAAACCTCCCTCAACTCAACATTATGTAGTTATCTCAATGTATTCTATCTAGAGTGGAAACCTCCCTCAACTCAACATTATGTAGTTATATCAATGTATTCTATCTAGAGTGGAAACCTCCCTCAGCTCAACATTATGTAGTTATATCAATGTATTCTATCTAGAGTGGAAACCTCCCTCAGCTCAACATTATGTAGTTATATCAATGTATTCTATCTAGAGTGGAAACCTCCCTCAACTCAACATTATGTAGTTATCTCAATGTATTCTATCTAGAGTGGAAACCTCCCTCAACTCAACATTATGTAGTTATATCAATGTATTCTATCTAGAGTGGAAAACCTCCCTCAACTCAACATTATGTAGTTATCTCAATGTATTCTATCTAGAGTGGAAAACCTCCCTCAGCTCAACATTATGTAGTTATCTCAATGTATTCTATCTAGAGTGGAAACCTCCCTCAGCTCAACATTATGTAGTTATATCAATGTATTCTATCTAGAGTGGAAACCTCCCTCAGCTCAACATTATGTAGTTATATCAATGTATTCTATCTAGAGTGGGAAACCTCCCTCAACTCAACATTATGTAGTTATATCAATGTATTCTATCTAGAGTGGAAACCTCCCTCAGCTCAACATTATGTAGTTATATTAATGTATTCTATCTAGAGTGGAAACCTCCCTCAGCTCAACATTATGTAGTTATATCAATGTATTCTATCTAGAGTGGAAACCTCCCTCAACTCAACATTATGTAGTTATCTCAATGTATTCTATCTAGAGTGGAAACCTCCCTCAACTCAACATTATGTAGTTATATCAATGTATTCTATCTAGAGTGGAAAACCTCCCTCAGCTCAACATTATGTAGTTATCTCAATGTATTCTATCTAGAGTGGAAAAACCTCCCTCAACTCAACATTATGTAGTTATCTCAATGTATTCTATCTAGAGTGGAAACCTCCCTCAACTCAACATTATGTAGTTATATCAATGTATTCTATCTAGAGTGGAAAACCTCCCTCAGCTCAACATTATGTAGTTATCTCAATGTATTCTATCTAGAGTGGAAAACCTCCCTCAACTCAACATTATGTAGTTATCTCAATGTATTCTATCTAGAGTGGAAACCTCCCTCAACTCAACATTATGTAGTTATATCAATGTATTCTATCTAGAGTGGAAACCTCCCTCAGCTCAACATTATGTAGTTATCTCAATGTATTCTATCTAGAGTGGAAACCTCCCTCAGCTCAACATTATGTAGTTATATCAATGTATTCTATCTAGAGTGGAAACCTCCCTCAACTCAACATTATGTAGTTATCTCAATGTATTCTATCTAGAGTGGAAAACCTCCCTCAACTCAACATTATGTAGTTATCTCAATGTATTCTATCTAGAGTGGAAAACCTCCCTCAACTCAACATTATGTAGTTATCTCAATGTATTCTATCTAGAGTGGAAACCTCCCTCAGCTCAACATTATGTAGTTATATCAATGTATTCTATCTAGAGTGGAAACCTCCCTCAGCTCAACATTATGTAGTTATATCAATGTATTCTATCTAGAGTGGGAAACCTCCCTCAACTCAACATTATGTAGTTATATCAATGTATTCTATCTAGAGTGGAAACCTCCCTCAGCTCAACATTATGTAGTTATATCAATGTATTCTATCTAGAGTGGAAACCTCCCTCAGCTCAACATTATGTAGTTATATCAATGTATTCTATCTAGAGTGGAAACCTCCCTCAACTCAACATTATGTAGTTATCTCAATGTATTCTATCTAGAGTGGAAACCTCCCTCAACTCAACATTATGTAGTTATATCAATGTATTCTATCTAGAGTGGAAAACCTCCCTCAGCTCAACATTATGTAGTTATCTCAATGTATTCTATCTAGAGTGGAAACCTCCCTCAGCTCAACATTATGTAGTTATCTTAATGTATTCTATCTAGAGTGGAAACCTCCCTCAGCTCAACATTATGTAGTTATCTTAATGTATTCTATCTAGAGTGGAAACCTCCCTCAGCTCAACATTATGTGCTTATCTGAGTGTTTTCTATGTGAACCAGGTAAATCACATGGGGTACCTGGTAGTCATGATATACAGTAACTCACACTGCCACCTACTGGTTGACAATGTAAATACCACTATCTCTTGTCCAAGCAGGATTACATATGTGGAACATTTCAAGGTTGATCATTTCCGAAATGTAAAACATGTATCATATGATCAATGGAAATGTTGTAGAACTTTTTTCCAATTTACTGATTTGTGTCCTCTTTCTTTTCCTCCTGCTTCATCTCTCTCTCCATCTGTCTCTCCATCTGTCAGTGGTCAGGTATTCTGCCACTGTGTACTCTCTGTGTAGGGCCAAATAGCATTCTAGTTTGCTCTGTTTTTTTGTTAATTCTTTCCAATGTGTTAAGTAATTATCTTTTTGTTTTCTCATGATTTGGTTGGGTCTAATTGTGCTGTTGTCCTGGGGCTCTGTAGGGTGTGTTTGTGTTTGTGAACAGAGCCCCAGGACCAGCTTGCTTAGGGGACTCTTCTCCAGGTTCATCTCTCTGTTTGTGATGGCTTTGTTATGGAAGGTTTGTGAATCGCTTCCTTTTAGGTGGTTGTAGAATTTAATAGCTCTTTTCTGGATTTTGATAATTAGTGGGTATCGGCCTAATTCTGCTCTGCATGCATTATTTGGTGTTTTACGTTGTACACGGAGGATATTTTTGCAGAATTCTGCGTGCAGAGTCTCAATTTGGTGTTTGTCCCATTTTGTGAAGTCTTGGTTGGTGAGCGGACCCCAGACCTCACAACCATAAAGGGCAATGGGCTCTATGACTGATTCAAGTATTTTTAGCCAAATCCTAATTGGTATGTTGAAATTTATGTTTCTTTTGATGGCATAGAATGCCCTTCTTGCCTTGTCTCTCAGATCGTTCACAGCTTTGTGGAAGTTACCTGTGGCGCTGATGTTTAGGCCAAGGTATGTATAGTTTTTTGTGTGCTCTAGGGCAACAGTGTCTAGATGGAATTTGTATTTGTGGTCCTGGTGACTGGACCTTTTTGGAACACCATTATTTTGGTCTTACTGAGATTTACTGTCAGGGCCCAGGTCTGACAGAATCTGTGCATAAGATCTAGGTGCTGCTGTAGGCCCTCCTTGGTTGGTGACAGAAGCACCAGATCATCAGCAAACAGCAGACATTTGACTTCGGATTCTAGCAGGGGGAGGCCGGGTGCTGCAGACTTTTCTAGTGCCCGCGCCAATTCGTTGATATATATGTTGAAGAGGGTGGGGCTTAAGCTGCATCCCTGTCTAACCCCACGACCCTGTGTGAAGAAATGTGTGTGTTTTTTGCCAATTTTAACCGCACACTTGTTGTTTGTGTACATGGATTTTATAATGTCATATGTTTTACCCCCAACACCACTTTCCATCAGTTTGTATAAGCAGACCCTCATGCCAAATTGAGTCGAAGGCTTTTTTGAAATCAACAAAGCATGAGAAGACTTTGCCTTTGTTTTGGTTTGTTTGGTTGTCAATTAAGGTGTGCAGGGTGAATACATGGTCTGTTGTACGGTAATTTGGTAAAAAGCCAATTTGACATTTGCTCAGTACATTGTTTTCATTGAGGAAATGTACGAGTCTGCTGTTAATAATAATGCAGAGGATTTTCCCAAGGTTACTGTTGACACATATTCCACGGTAGTTATTGGGGTCAAATTTGTCTCCACTTTTGTGGATTGGGGTGATCAGTCCTTGGTTCCAAATATTGGGGAAGATGCCAGAGCTCTCCATCCCTCTCTCTATCCCTCTCTCCATCCCTATCTCCATCCCTCTCTCTCTCCATCCCTCTCTCTCTCCATCCCTCTCTCTCTCCATCCCTCTCTCCATCCCTCTCTCTATCCCTCTCTCCATCCCTCTCTCTATCCCTCTCTCCATCTGTCTCTCCATCCCTCTCTCCATCCCTCTCTCTATCCCTCTCTCTATCCCTCTCTCCATCCCTCTCTCTATCCCTCTCTCCATCCCTCTCTCTATCCCTCTCTCCATCCCTCTCTCCATCCCTCTCTCTCTCTATCCCTCTCTCCATCTCTCTCTCCATCCCTCTCTCTCTATCCCTCTCTCTATCCCTCTCTCCATCCCTCTCTCCATCCCTCTCTCCATCCCTCTCTCTCCATCCCTCTCTCCATCCCTCTCTCTCTATCCCTCTCTCTCTCTCTCCATCCCTCTCTCTATCCCTCTCTCCATCCCTCTCTCTCTCCATCCCTCTCTCTCTCTATCCCTCTCCTCCATCCCTCTCTCTATCCCTCTCTCTATCCCTCTCTCCATCCCTCTCTCCATCCTCTCTCTCTCTATCCCTCTCTCCATCCTCTCTCTCTATCCCTCTCTCCATCCCTCTCTCCATCCCTCTCTCTCCATCCCTCTCTCCATCCCTCTCTCTCTATCCCTCTCTCTCTCTCCATCCCTCTCTCTATCCCTCTCTCCATCCCTCTCTCTCTCCATCCCTCTCTCTCTCTATCCCTCTCTCCATCCCTCTCTCTCTATCCCTCTCTCTATCCCTCTCTCCATCCCTCTCTCCATCCCTCTCTCTCTCTATCCCTCTCTCCATCCCTCTCTCCCTCCATCCCTCTCTCCATCTCTCCATCCCTCTCTCTATCCCTCTCTCTCTATCCCTCTCTCTATCCCTCTCTCTATCACTCTCTCTATCCCTCTCTCTATCCCTCTCTCCATCCCTCTCTCTATCCCTCTCTCCATCCCTCTCTCTCTCTATCCCTCTCTCCATCCCTCTCTCTCTCTATCGCTCTCTCCATCCCTCTCTCCATCCCTCTCTCTATCCCTCTCTCCATCCCTCTCTCCATCTGTCTCTCCATCCCTCTCTCCATCCCTCTCTCTATCCCTCTCTCTATCCCTCTCTCCATCCCTCTCTCTATCCCTCTCTCCATCCCTCTCTCCATCCCTCTCTCTCTATCCCTCTCTCCATCCCTCTCTCCATCCCTCTCTCCATCCATCTCTCTATATCCCTCTCTCTATCCCTCTCTCCATCCCTCTCTCTATCCCTCTCTCTATCCCTCTCTCCATCCCTCTCTCCATCCCTCTCTCTCTATCCCTCTCTCTCTATCCCTCTCTCCATCCCTCTCTCTATCCCTCTCTCCATCCCTCTCTCTATCCCTCTCTCTCTCTCTCTCTCTCCATCCCTCTCTCCATCCCTCTCTCTATCCCTCTCTCTATCCCTCTCTCCATCCCTCTCTCTATCCCTCTCTCTATCCCTATCTCCATCCCTCTCTCCATCCCTCTCTCTCTATCCCTCTCTCTCTCTCTCTCCATCCCTCTCTCCATCCCTCTCTCTATCCCTCTCTCTATCCCTCTCTCCATCCCTCTCTCTCTCTATCCCTCTCTCCATCCCTCTCTCCATCCCTCTCTCCATCCTCTCCATCTCTATCCCTCTCTCTATCCCTCTCTCCATCCCTCTCTCTCTCTATCCCTCTCTCCATCCCTCTCTCTCTCTATCCCTCTCTCCATCCCTCTCTCTCTCTATCCCTCTCTCTATCCCTCCCTCTCTCTCTCTATCCCTCTCTCTATCCCTCTCTCTCTCCATCCCTCTCTCTATCCCTCTCTCTCTCCATCCCTCTCTCATCCCTCTCTCCATCCCTCTCTCCATCCCATCCCTCTCTCCATCCCTCTCTCCATCCCTCTCTCTCTCCATCCCTCTCTCCATCTCTCCATCCCTCTCTCTATCCCTCTCTCTCTCCATCCCTCTCTCTCTCCATCCCTCTCTCTCTCCATCCCTCTCTCCATCCCTCTCTCGCTCTCTCTCTCGCTCTATGTTCGATCCACACTGAGTCACGGGTCAGATAGTTTCTGTCTTGCAGTCTCTGCTCTATCTGGTAAATTGGCTCCAGTCCACAAACCCCAGATGGATCAATATGAGGTACTGTAGGCCAATACCTAATGACCCAATATTTTATATCATCTGCCACTATGGAACTGATAGAATGGAATTGCAATTTCATCTCACAATAGTATAGTTTGTATTTAAATAATGTCATAATTGACAGACTACTAGTTGTTATATTAGCATTACAATAATGTACCACTACTATACACCACCTGTCACGGTTTTCATATGGTGAAGGAGAGTCGGACCAAACTGCAGCGTGTATATTGCGATCCATGTTTAATCAAACAACGTAAACACTAAAAAAACCACAAACACTACAAAACAATAAAAGAAACGAAAACCGAAAACAGCCTATACTTGTGTCAACTAACACAGCACAAGGACATCAAGACACTCAGGACAATCACCCACAATATAACCAAAGAATATGGCTGCCTAAATATGGTTCCCAATCAGAGACAACGATAAACACCTGCCTCTGATTGAGAACCACTTCAGACAGCCATAGACTTTCCTAGAACACCCAACTAAACTACAATCCCACTAAGCTACACACCACATACAAAAACCCATGTTACACCCTGGCCTGACCAAATACATGAAGAAAAACACAAAATACTTCGACCAGAGCGTGACAGAACCCCCCCCCTAAGGTGCGGACTCCCAAACGCACCTCAAATCAATAGGGAGGGTCCGGGTGGGCGTCTGTCCATGGTGGCGGCTCCGGCGCGGGACGTGGACCCCACTCAGTAAATGTCTTAGTCCCCTCTCCTTGCGTCCCTAGATAGTCCACCCTCGCCGCCAACCATGGCCTAGTATTCCTCACCCAGAACCCCACTAGATTGAGGGGAAGCTCGGGACTGAGGGGAAGCTCGGGACTGAGGGGAAGCTCGGGACTGCTGGGAAGCTCAGGAGTGAAAGGAAGCTCAGGCAGGTTGATGAATCCACCAGATCCTGGCTGACTGGCAGATCCTGGCTGACTGGCAGATCCTGGCCGACTGGCAGATCCTGGCTGACTGGCAGTTCTGGCAGATCCCGGCTGACTGGCAGATCTGGAAGAGTCTGGCTGACTGGCAGATCTGGAAGAGCCTGGTTGACTGGCAGATCTGGAAGATTCTGGCTGACTCATGCAGACTGACAGCTCTGGCTGCTTCATGCAGACTGACAGCTCTGACTGCTCCATGCAGACTGACAGCTCTGACTGCTCCATGCAGGCTGGCAGCTCTGACTGCTCCATGCAGACTGGCAGCTCCTTGCAGACTGACAGCTCCTCACAGACTGACAGCTCTGGCTGCTTCATGCAGACTGACAGCTCTGGCTGCTTCATGCAGACTGACAGCTCTGGCTGCTCCATGCAGACTGACAGCTCTGACTGCTCCATGCAGACTGACAGCTCTGGCTGCTCCATGCAGACTGACAACTCTGACTGCGCTGAACAGACAGGAGACTCCGGTAGCGCAGGAGAGGAGAAAGGCTCCAACAGCGCTGGAGAGGCGAGGAGCACTGTAGGCCTGATGCGTGGTGCTGGCACTGGTGGTACTGGGCCGAGGACACGCACAGGAAGCCTGGTGCGGGGAGCTGCTACCGGAGGGCTGGGGTGTGGAGGTGGTACTTGATAGACCGGACCGTGCAGGCGCACTGGAGCTCTTGAGCACCGAGCCTGCCCAACCTTACCTGGTTGAATTCTCTCGGTCGCCCTGCCAGTGCGGCGAGGTGGAATAGCCCGCACTGGGCTATGTAGGCGAACCGGAGACACCGAGCGCAAGGCTGGTGCCATGTAAGCCGGCCCAAGGAGACGCACTGGGGACCAGATGCGTAGAGCCGGCTTCATGGCATTTGGCTCGACGCTCAATCTAGCCCGGCCGATACGTGGAGCTGGAATATACAGCACCGGGCTATGCACCCGCACTGGGGTCACCGTGCCCGGTCTCTCTAGCCCCCCGGTAAGCACAGGGAGTTTGCGCAGGTCTCCTACCTGGCGTAGCCATACTCCCTGTAAGCCCCCCCCAATACATTTTTGGGGCTGATTCCCGGGCTTCCATCCACGTCGCCGTGCTGCCTCCTCATACCTGCGCCTCTCCGCTTTTTCGCCTCCAGTTCCTCCTTGGGGCGGTGATATTCACCAGGCTGAGCCCAGGGTCCTTTTCCATCCAGTTCTTCCTCCCATGTCCATTTCTCCAAGTGGTGCAGCCTCTCCCACTGCAGCTGCTTCTGTTGCCTCTCCTCCAGCCTGTTAACACGCTGCTTGGTCCTTTGGTGGGTGATTCTGTCACGGTTTTCATATGGTGAAGGAGAGTCGGACCAAACTGCAGCGTGTATATTGCGATCCATGTTTAATCAAACAACGTAAACACGAATAAACACAAACACTACAAAACAATAAACGAAACGAAAACCGAAAACAGCCTATACTTGTGTCAACTAACACAGCACAAGGACATCAAGACACTCAGGACAATTACCCACAATACAACCAAAGAATATGGCTGCCTAAATATGGTTCTGTCATGCAGGTGAAAGAGGACCCAAAAGCGACTTGGCGAAAACAGAGTCTTTAATCCAGTAAAGTAAATACAAACAAAAAACACAACTTTCACTCGAAATGACGAGGACAAACTGGAGACTCGATCTTGAACAGCAGGTGAACAGCAGGTTGCCTCGGGAAGGCACTTGAACCAGACAGACTCAGACACCTGCTCACCACGCAGCATCTGAGGAAAACACGACACGACAGGGCGATACACAAACACAGCACGGTGAATTCTAGACAAGGAACCGACAGGACAGGAACGGAACACAAAGGAAGAAATAGGGACTCTAATCAGGGGAAAGGATCGGGAACAGGTGTGGGAAGACTAAATGATTGATTAGGGGAATAGGAACAGCTGGGAGCAGGAACGGAACGATAGAGAGAAGAGAGAGCGAGAGAGTGAGAGAGGGAGGGGAGAGAGAGGGATAGAAAGAGGGAAAGAACCTAATAAGACCAGCAGAGGGAAACGAATAGAATGGGAAGCACAGGGACAAGACAAGATAATAAATGACAAAACATGACAGTACCCCCCACTCACCGAGCGCCTCCTGGCGCACTCGAGGAGGAATCCTGGCGGCAACGGAGGAAATCATCAATGAGTGAACGGTCCAGCACGTCCCGAGACGGAACCCAACTCCTCTCCTCAGGACCGTAACCCTCCCAATCCACTAAGTATTGGTGACCCCGTCCCCGAGAACGCATGTCCATGATCTTATGTACCTTGTAAATAGGTGCGCTCTCGACAAGGACGGGAGGGGGAGGGAAGACGAACGGGGTGCGAAGAAAGGGCTTAACACAGGAGACATGGAAGACAGGATGGACGCGACGAAGATGTCGCGGAAGAAGCAGTCGCACAGCGACAGGATTGACGACCTGGGAGACACGGAACGGACCAATGAACCGCGGAGTCAACTTACGAGAAGCTGTCGTAAGAGGAAGGTTGCGAGTGGAAAGCCACACTCTCTGGCCGCAACAATACCTTGGACTCTTAATCCTGCGTTTATTGGCGGCTCTCACAGTCTGTGCCCTGTAACGGCAAAGTGCAGACCTCACCCTCCTCCAGGTGCGCTCACAACGTTGGACAAACGCTTGAGCGGAGGGAACGCTGGACTCGGCAAGCTGGGATGAGAACAGAGGAGGCTGGTAACCCAGACTACTCTGAAACGGAGATAACCCGGTAGCAGACGAAGGAAGCGAATTGTGAGCGTATTCTGCCCAGGGAGCTGTTCTGCCCAAGACGCAGGGTTTCTGAAAGAAAGGCTGCGTAGTATGCGACCAATCGTCTGATTGGCCCTCTCTGCTTGACCGTTAGACTGGGGATGAAACCCGGAAGAGAGACTGACGGACGCACCAATCAAACGACAGAACTCCCTCCAAAACTGTGACGTGAATTGCGGGCCTCTGTCTGAAACGGCGTCTAACGGGAGGCCATGAATTCTGAATACATTCTCGATAATGATTTGTGCCGTCTCCTTAGCGGAAGGAAGTTTAGCGAGGGAATGAAATGTGCCGCCTTAGAGAACCTATCGACAACCGTAAGAATCACAGTCTTCCCCGCAGACAAAGGCAGACCGGTAATGAAGTCTAGGGCGATGTGAGACCATGGTCGAGAAGGAATGGGAGCGGTCTGAGACGACCGGCAGGAGGAGAGTTACCCGACTTAGTTTGCGCGCAGTCCGAACAAGCAGCCACGAAACGGCGCGTGTCACGCTCCTGAGTCGGCCACCAAAAGCGCTGGCGAATAGACGCAAGAGTGCCTCGAACACCGGGATGACCAGCTAACTTGGCAGAGTGAGCCCACTGAAGAACAGCCAGACGAGTGGAAACAGGAACGAAAAGGAGGTTACTAGGACAAGCGCGCGGCGACGCAGTGTGCGTGAGTGCTTGCTTAACCTGTCTTTCAATTCCCCAGACTGTTAACCCGACAACACGCCCATAAGGAAGAATCCCCTCGGGATCAGTAGAAGCCACAGAAGAACTAAACAGACGGGATAAGGCATCAGGCTTGGTGTTCTTGCTACCCGGACGGTAAGAAATCACAAACTCGAAACGAGCGAAAAACAACGCCCAACGAGCTTGACGGGCATTAAGTCGTTTGGCAGAACGGATGTACTCAAGGTTCTTATGGTCTGTCCAAACGACAAAGGAACGGTCGCCCCCTCCAACCACTGTCGCCATTCGCCTAGGGCTAAGCGGATGGCGAGCAGTTCACGGTTACCCACATCATAGTTGCGCTCAGATGGCGACAAGCGATGAGAAAAATAAGCGCAAGGATGAACCTTATCGTCAGACTGGAAGCGCTGGGATAGAATGGCTCCCACGCCTACCTCTGAAGCGTCAACCTCGACAATGAATTGTCTAGTGACGTCAGGAGTAACGAGGATAGGAGCGGACGTAAAACGTTCTTTTAGAAGATCAAAAGCTCCTGGGCGGAACCGGACCACTTAAAACACGTCTTGACAGAAGTAAGAGCTGTGAGAGGGGCAGCAACTTGACCGAAATTACGAATGAAACGCCGATAGAAATTAGCGAAACCTAAAAAGCGCTGCAACTCGACACGTGACCTTGGAACGGGCCAATCACTGACAGCTTGGACCTTAGCGGAATCCATCTGAATGCCTTCAGCGGAAATAACGGAACCGAGAAAAGTAACGGAGGAGACATGAAAAGAGCACTTCTCAGACTTTACGTAGAGACAATTCTCTAAAGGCGCTGTAGAACACGTCGAACGTGCTGAACATGAATCTCGAGTGACGGAGAAAAAATCAGGATATCGTCAAGATAGACAAAAACAAAGATGTTCAGCATGTCTCTCAGAACATCATTAACTAATGCCTGAAAAACAGCTGGCGCATTGGCGAGACCAAACGGCAGAACCCGGTACTCAAAATGCCCTAACGGAGTGTTAAACGCCGTTTTCCACTCGTCCCCCTCTCTGATGCGCACGAGATGGTAAGCGTTACGAAGGTCCAACTTAGTAAAGCACCTGGCTCCCTGCAGAATCTCGAAGGCTGATGACATAAGGGGAAGCGGATAACGATTCTTAACCGTTATGTCATTCAGCCCTCGATAATCACGCAGGGGCGCAGAGTACCGTCCTTCTTCTTAACAAAAAAGAACCCCGCCCCGGCCGGAGAGGAAGAAGGCACTATGGTACCGGCGTCCAAGAGACACAGACAAATAATCCTCGAGAGCCTTACGTTCGGGGAGCCGACAGAGAGTATAGTCTACCCCGAGGAGGAGTGGTCCCCGGAAGGAGATCAATACTACAATCATACGACCGGTGAGGAGGAAGGGAGTTGGCTCGGGACCGACTGAAGACCGTGCGCAGATCATGATATTCCTCCGGCACTCCTGTCAAATCGCCAGGTTCCTCCTGAGAAGTAGGGACAGAAGAAACGGGAGGGATGGCAGACATTAAACACTTCACATGACAAGAAACGTTCCAGGATAGGATAGAATTACTAGACCAATTAATAGAAGGATTATGACATACTAGCCAGGATGACCCAAAACAACAGGTGTAAACGGTGAACGAAAAATCAAAAAGAAATAGTCTCACTGTGGTTACCAGATACTGTGAGGGTTAAAGGTAGTGTCTCAAATCTGATACTGGGAAGATGACTACCATCTAAGGCGAACATGGGCGTAGGCTTCTCTAACTCTCTGAAAGGAATGTCATGTTTCCGAACCCATGCTTCGTCCATGAAACAACCCTCAGCCCCAGAGTCTATCAAGGCACTACATGTAGCACCCGAACCGGTCCAGCGTAGATGGACCGACAAAGTAGTACAGGATCTTGATGGAGAGACTTGAGTAGTTGCGCTCACCTGTAGCCCTCCGCTTACAGATGAGCTCTGGCTTTTACTGGACATGAATTAACAAAATGTCCAGCAACTCCGCAATAGAGGCACAGGCGGTTGGTGATCCTCCGTTCCCTCTCCTTAGTCGAGATGCGAATCCCTCCCAGCTGCATGGGCTCAGACTCTGAGCCAGAGGAGGGAGATGGTTGCGATGCGGAGCAGGGAAACACCGTTGATGCGAGCTCTCTTCCACGAGCCCGGTGACGAAGATCTACCCGTCGTTCTATGCGGATGGCGAGAGCAATCAAAGAGTCCACATCTGAAGGAACCTCCCGGGAGAGAATCTCATCCTTAACCACTGCGTGGAGTCCCTCCAGAAAACGAGCGAGCAGCGCCGGCTCGTTCCACTCACTAGAGGCAGCAAGAGTGCGAAACTCAATAGAATAATCCGTTATGGACCGTTCACCTTGGCATAAGGAAGCCAGGGCCCTAGAAGCCTCCCTACCAAAAACTGAACGGTCAAAAACCCGAATCATCTCCTCTTTAAAGTTCTGGAACTTGTTAGAGCAATCAGCCCTTGCCTCCCAGATAGCTGTGCCCCATTCTCGAGCCCGGCCAGTAAGGAGTGAAATGACGTAAGCAACCCGAGCTCTCTCTCTAGAGTATGTGTTGGGTTGGAGAGAGAACACAATCTCACACTGCGTGAGAAAGGAGCGGCACTCAGTGGGCTGCCCGGAGTAGCAAGGTGGGTTATTAACCCTAGGTTCTGGAGGCTCGGCAGGCCAGGAAGTAACAGGTGGCACGAGACGTAGACTCTGGAACTGTCCAGAGAGGTCGGAAACCTGAGCGGCCAGGTTCTCCACGGCATGGCGAGCAGCAGACAATTCCTGCTCGTGTCTGCCGAGCATGGCTCCTTGGATCTCGACGGCAGTGTAACGAGCGTCTGAAGTCGCTGGGTCCATTCCTTGGTCGGTTCCTTCTGTCATGCAGGTGAAAGAGGACCCAAAAGCGACTTGGCGAAAACAGAGTCTTTAATCCAGTAAAGTAAATACAAACAAAAAACACAACTTTCACTCGAAATGACGAGGACAAACTGGAGACTCGATCTTGAACAGCAGGTGAACAGCAGGTTGCCTCGGGAAGGCACTTGAACCAGACAGACTCAGACACCTGCTCACCACGCAGCATCTGAGGAAAACACGACACGACAGGGCGATACACAAACACAGCACGGTGAATTCTAGACAAGGAACCGACAGGACAGGAACGGAACACAAAGGAAGAAATAGGGACTCTAATCAGGGAAAGGATCGGGAACAGGTGTGGGAAGACTAAATGATTGATTAGGGGAATAGGAACAGCTGGGAGCAGGAACGGAACGATAGAGAGAAGAGAGAGCGAGAGAGTGAGAGAGGGAGGGGGAGAGAGAGGGATAGAAAGAGGGAAAGAACCTAATAAGACCAGCAGAGGGAAACGAATAGAATGGGAAGCACAGGGACAAGACAAGATAATAAATGACAAAACATGACAGGTTCCCAATCAGAGACAACAATAAACACCTGCCTCTGATTGAGAACCACTTCAGACAGCCATAGACTTTCCTAGAACACCCCACTAAACTACAATCCCACTAAGCTACACACCACATACAAAAACCCATGTCACACAATGGCCTGACCAAATACATGAAGAAAAACACAAAATACTTCGACCAGGGCGTGACACCACCATAATTCCACTATAATTATCTGTCTTGTAGCGTTATTTATTAGAGAGGGATAAAGAAAGATGTTGTTTGGGTATTAACCATGCCGAAAGGAAAAGAGTAGAATAGAGAGAGTACCACTACCAGACCCACACACATCAGCAGAAGAGACTGCCTAGAGTGTAGCCTGTTTACCAGATAGCCAGTGGAGAGAAAAGAGAATACACCTCCTATATTACCCACATCACAGCACAGGGGTAACCCCAACGAGAATACCTCATACAATAATTATAATAATAGTAATAATGGCAGAGCAATTTAACAGCAACTTCATACAAGAAAGAACCCAGTCATCAACGGAGGATTTGCAATAATCTGTGTTATCTTCCAGTGGATGAGTGCAGAGTGACTATGTCACTTTATCCCCCACTGTCTGAGGGTGTCTCAGGGGAGGTTCGGATATGTAAAAAACACATGTCCAATGGACAAATGTATATAATACACTCTTGTACATGTGTAAAATACAACAAATGTATATAATATACTCTTGTACATGTGTAAAATACAACAAATGTATATAATATACTCTTGTACATGTGTAAGATACAACAAATGTATATAATATACTCTTGTACATGTGTAAAATACAACAAATGTATATAATATACTCTTGTACATGTGTAAGATACAACAAATGTATATAATATACTCTTGTACATGTGTAAGATACAACAAATGTATATAATATACTCTTGTACATGTGTAAGATACAACAAATGTATATAATATACTCTTGTACATGTGTAAAATACAACAAATGTATATAATATACTCTTGTACATGTGTAAGATACAACAAATGTATATAATATACTCTTGTACATGTGTAAGATACAACAAATGTATATAATATACTCTTGTACATGTGTAAAATACAACAAATGTATATAATATACTCTTGTTGTAAAATACAACAAATGTATATAATATACTCTTGTACATGTAAGATACAACAAATGTATATAATATACTCTTGTACATGTGTAAGATACAACAAATGTATATAATATACTCTTGTACATGTGTAAAATACAACAAATGTATATAATATACTCTTGTACATTTACATTTACATTTACATTTAAGTCATTTAGCAGACGCTCTTATCCAGAGCGACTTACAAATTGGTGCATTCACCTTATGACATCCAGTGGAACAGCCACTTTACAATAGTGCATCTACATATTTTAAGGGGGGGGTGAGAAGGATTACTTTATCCTATCCTAGGTATTCCTTAAAGAGGTGGGGTTTCAGGTGTCTCCGGAAGGTGGTGATTGACTCCGCTGTCCTGGCGTCGTGAGGGAGTTTGTTCCACCATTGGGGAGCCAGAGCAGCGAACAGTTTTGACTGGGCTGAGCGGGAACTGTACTTCCTCAGTGGTAGGGAGGCGAGCAGGCCAGAGGTGGATGAACGCAGTGCCCTTATTTGGGTGTAGGGCCTGATCAGAGCCTGGAGGTACTGAGGTGCCGTTCCCCTCACAGCTCCGTAGGCAAGCACCATGGTCTTGTACATGTGTAAGATACAACAAATGTATATAATATACTCTTGTACATGTGTAAAATACAACAAATGTATATAATATACTCTTGTACATGTGTAAAATACATCAAATGTATTCACCCACCTAATTATTATTATTATTATTTCTTCCCTGTCAACTATGTTTTTACATCCTGTGGTCCCAGACCTGTTTGTGCTGTCTTGCCAAACCCATGGTCTTTGAGGCAAGACAGTGCAAACAGATCGCGAACCAGGCTATATTTCTAGGCTTGAAGAAGTTTTTCTCAACTGAATCAGCATAAGACACTCCCATTCTCCTCGTTAGCAGTCAGAACCACAGCCCAGTTCAACACACTAATGACCTCTCTCTGCCACAATACTAATCTGGGCATAAAACGAGTCGTTAAAGTCCCATTCCACTGCTGTTATTGTAAAACCATTTAGGAAAGAGAGAGAGCAATAATTATTCGGTGGTGGGTGGTGACACCCTATCCTAGTTTATGGGGAGAGGGTCCACTGCCCCAGAACCAAGCCAAGTTGGCTGTGTTTCATTCCAGCAAGATGTTCCTCCTCCCTCTGACCTTGCTCACTCCCTTTCTATGGGTCTGTATGTTACTGTGGAGGTAAAAGAAACAGCTCCACCTAGGTTCCGCCACATTACTTTCCCCTATCCAGTTCGGCCAGTCCTGACAGCGAGACAGGAAGAGAACGAGTGCAGGGGGGAGAGAACATCTTGCTGGATTGAAATTGACCAGCCATGGTCTTCTGAGAGTCTGTTAGAGGACCCAGAGGAAAGCTGTGGACCATTAATTATTGTTATTTTTTATAGACCTGAAGACTTGTGAATAGAGAAAGACTAGAAGTTCAATGAAGAATGTTATTATTGTATTAAACAAACGCCCTTCTTTCTTTCGAACACATATTTTACTTAGTGTGGTCCACTGACTACTTTTTACACGTATTCCTCCCCCAACTGTCCAAAGAAGGAAACCCCCAGCTAGGTGACTCCTCTCCCCCATGTGGGCAGCATGCCACCCCCTGGGACAGGTGTTAGTGGTGATGGAGGGGGCTGAGGGACCTGGCAGCCTGCCACCCCCTGGGACAGGTGATAGTGGTGATGGCGGGGGCTGAGGGACCTGGCAGCCTGCCACCCCCTGGGACAGGTGTTAGTGGTGATGGAGGGGGCTGAGGGACCTGGCAGCCTGCCACCCCCTGGGACAGGTGTTAATGGTGATGGAAGGGGCTGAGGGACCTGGCAGCCTGCCACCCCCTGGGACAGGTGATAGTGGTGATGGAAGGGGCTGAGGGACCTGGCAGCCTGCCACCCCCTGGGACAGGTGTTAGTGGTGATGGAGGGGGCTGAGGGACCTGGCAGCCTTCCATGCCAGTGGGACGTAGGTCTTGTTTTAGTCTCTATCCACTATAGATTTTTCAGCTGTACAATGCAATCTTATCTTGTTCACTCCGTGTCTGGCTCGATTGTCATCCATCATTCCTGGCTCACTGTGACACGGGCTTCGACTGGAGAACGGGCAGGCACACAGGCGAGGGTAGACGAGAGAGGAGCAGACACTCAGACGGACAGACAGTCAGAGACAAAAATGCTCATTGCCTTCAGAATGTATTCATAACCCTTGAATTATACCACATGTTGTTGTGTTACAGTCTGAATACTAAATTGACTAAATAGATGTATTTCTTTCTCACTCATCTACACACAATACCCCATAATGACAAAGTGAAAACCTGGATTTGTACAACATTTGCACATGATTCTTTTTTTAATTCTTCAAGCTCTGTCAAGTTGGTTGTTGGTCATTGATAGACAAGCATGTTCAAGTCTTGCCCTAGATCGTCAAGTCGATTTAAGTCGAAACTGTACCTAGGCCACTCAGGAACATTCAATGTCAACTAGGTAAGCAACACCAGTGTATATTTTGCCTTGTGTTTTAGGTTATTGTCCTGCTGAAAGGTGAATTTGTCTCCCAGTGCCTGTTGGAAAGCAGCCTTTTTTGAATGGCTACCTCTTCTTTGTACCCCACACAGACAAGGTGCCCTTCTTTGCGAGGCATCGGAAAACCTCCCTGGTCTTTGTGATTGAATCTGTGTTTCAAATTCACTGCTCGACTGAGGGACCTTACAAATAATTGTGAATACTTACGTAAATGAGATATTTCTGTATTTCATTTTCAATACATTTGCTAACATTTCTAAACATGTTTTCACGTTGTCATTATGGGGTATTGTGTGTAGATGGTTGAGAAGAAAATATTTCAGCAATTTTTGAATTCAGGCTGTAACACAACAGAATGTGGAATAAGTCAAGGGGTGTGGATACTTTCTGAAGGCGCTGTACATACAGATGTCTGGCTCCTCTCCTCTGTTACCTTAGGCCTTTTTCAATAGGAGGCGAGGAGAGGATGGAAGACAGAGGAGTTGAGCAGGCCAATTTATTGAGAATCTCTTGTGGAAACAAATGTTCTCGCATGAGATGAGACTCTTTCTCCACTCGCGCGTCATCAGGCAAATGGAATTCTAAATTAATGGGTCAAATGATAAAAACTACACTAATCAAAAATATAAACGCAAACAATTTCAACAATTTTACAGTTACAGTTCACATGAAAAAAAAGCATTCAATTAAAATAAAGAAATGAGGTTCTAATCTATGGATATTACATGACTGGGCAGGGGTGCAGCCATGCCCACCCACTGAGGAGTCAGGCCCAGCCAATCAAAATGAGGTTTTCCCCACAAAAGAGCTTTATTACTGACAGATATACTGCTCAGTTTCATCAGCTGTCCGGCTGGCTGGTCTCAGACGATCCCGCGGGTGAAGAAGCCGGTTGTGGAAGTCCTAGGCTGGCGTGGTTACCTGTGGTCAGCGGTTGTGAGGCCGATTGGACGTACTGACAAATTCTCTAAAACGATGTTGGAGGCGGCTTATGGTAGAGAAATTAACATTAAATCCTCTGGCAACAGCTCAGGTGGACATTCCTGCAGTCAGCATTCCAATTGCAAGCTCCCTCAGAACTTGAGGAATCTGTGGCATTATGTTGTGTGACAAACTGCACATTTTTGAGTGGCCTTTTATTGTCCCCAGAACAGGGTGTAGTCTGTGTAATGATCATGCTGTTTAATCAGCTTCTTGATATGCCACACCTGTCAGGTGGATGGATTATCTTGGCAAAATTGAAATGCTCACTAACAGGGATGTAAGCAAATGTGTGCGCAAAACTGGAGAGAAATACGTTTTTTTTTTGTGTGCAGGAATCATTTTTCATCAATCTTTTATTTCAGCTCATGAAACATGGGACCAACATTTCATATGCTGTTTATACTTCATAAAGGGAAGGATAAGAAGAGAATATTTTTTAAATGTGTGCATTATTTTCTCCTCTAAGAAAACAACAGCTAATTCAAATGGGTGGCAGATTTGAAAACACTTTTGCTCGAGCCACCAGGAGGATATTCTTGTGCATAGGACCTCTGTTCACCTACTAACGAATTGACACCATCCTCCACTACTCGACCCTGGACCACTAATCCGTTTCAAGGAGAGGAAGGACTTCTTTTCCATTTGAGAATCTCCCCTGGTTTGATCTCCCGTAGTTTAAAATCCAGGCA
The DNA here is from genome assembly GCF_021184085.1 of Oncorhynchus gorbuscha. Lineage (NCBI taxonomy): Eukaryota > Metazoa > Chordata > Actinopteri > Salmoniformes > Salmonidae > Oncorhynchus > Oncorhynchus gorbuscha. The sequence continues at coordinate 6,056,808 of NC_060198.1, forward strand.
ACTGCTGTTCATTTATGCACATAGAAGTAGAACTGGTTCCAATTAGAAGACCGAATTGATGATAACAATTCATTAATAATACAATAATCTGTACAAAGCACATAATAAATAGCTTAAATTAAACTATGTTGAATGGCTCTTTGAACTGTGTTGAACTGTGTCTAATGGAAACTATAGGCTACATGAGCATGCACTTTGCAAGGTAGATGTGGATTCTACTCTGATCCTTTAGCATCATCCACTGGAAGATAACATAAAGTGCAGGGTGTTATATTATATATTGCCTTCGCAGTATTAGCAAAGGACCGCTAGAAAGCGCCGTTGTATCGACGTGTGAGGGTGCAGTAGAAGGCTACACGCTACCACAGGGTGCCTAAAGACGTCGACGCCAAGCGCAAGTAAGCTGTCAACAGTAGCCTGTCAAAGAGCACACTGGTTACATGAAAATAGTTTCGTTTCCAAAAAACTAAACTAAAAAACTTCTGCAAGGCTGATAACATCTCCAGTTTTGTTTGTATGGCTCGCCTGTAATTTAGGCTATGTTACGATGTATCAAACATTTTAATTAGCACTTTTACAATATATTTTTACACTATATAATAATATATGCCATTTAGCAGACGCTTTTATCCAAAGAGACTTACAGTCTTGTGTGCATACATTCTACGTATGGGTGGTCCCGGGGATCGAACCCACTACCCTGGCGTTACAAGCGCCATGCTCTACCAACTGAGCTACAGAATACCACCTTACACTAACAGTGGGTCATATGAACAGAAATATGTCGTATATATTTTTTTTTTTATCTCAGTGGGCAACGATAACTTTACGCATGTGGATTAGACTACACCAATAGATAACCTGATGAGGAAAAAGCACATGATTAACACATATGATGACCTATTTGTTAATTAGTCTACTTATTTTATTATTGTCGACTTTTGTTAATGTGGGAAATATATGTTATTAAACATCAAAAACAAAATAATAATGCAAACGGTATTTAAAAAAACGAAGAGAAGAATGTCAAATATGTATATGTATATATATTTCTGTGAAGTAGTAGCCTATGAATTCTCTTCAGGATGGCATGACAACTCAAGTCCGTGAGAAACAAATACTAACAGGTGTACTGTATCCGACAGAATATGTGTATTTTACTGTAGGCTATTTTACTTCATTGAATAGTAAATAGTGTGAACTAGATCATCCGATAGCAAAAAACAATACGAATATATATATCCTCATGTCGACAGGCTTGGAAATTAAATCCAAATGTCAAAAGTGTCCACTGTGAGGAAGTAACCTGCCTGTTATAGGCCTGTGATTGGTCCACTGGTGTTGACAGTCTTCCGAACACCGATGGTATCACTACCAATAAATGTACATGATTTGATAGGCCGAGTTTTTATGATTTATGATTTTATGATGTATTAACCTTTAAAATGGAATGTGTTCCTATTATGTGACGTCGTAATAGTATGTCGTTAGTGCAAGATGTGGAGTGCTTTCGCGCAATAACCAACATTAGGGTATTATTTAGTGGACAAAATATGGTGGTATTCTATGGACTGCTAAGATATGGTGGTATTCTATGGACTGCTAAAATATGGTGGTATTCTATGGACTGCTAAAATATGGTGGTAGCCTATGGACTGCTAAAATATGGTGGTAGCCTATGGACTGCTAAAATATGGTGGTAGCCTATGGACTGCTAAAATATGGTGGTAGCCTATGGACTGCTAAAATATGGTGGTAGCCTATGGACTGCTAAAATATGGTGGTAGCCTATGGACTGCTAAAATATGGTGGTAGCCTATGGACTGCTAAAATATGGTGGTAGCCTATGGACTGCTAAAATATGGTGGTAGCCTATGGACTGCTAAAATATGGTGGTAGCCTATGGACTGCTAAAATATGGTGGTAGCCTATGGACTGCTAAAATATGGTGGTAGCCTATGGACTGCTAAAATATGGTGGTAGCCTATGGACTGCTAAAATATGGTGGTAGCCTATGGACTGCTAAAATATGGTGGTAGCCTATGGACTGCTAAAATATGGTGGTAGCCTATGGACTGCTAAAATATGACATTCTTAAATATAGCCTATTTAATAAAGCGTATCATTGTAACATACGTTTCTTTAATGGTTACCGAAGGCACGGAGATCGATGTTCAAAATTAATTAAACAGGACTATTTACTTGATTATATCCAATTAAATCGATCCGCAAAGTGCCCTCGCATCCTTTCCTCTCCACTATAAATTGTTGTTTTCCATGCTGTAATGTTGTAACGGTTCATATTTATTTTTAGGATCATATTTAAACAATGGTCCCATATTTTCTCGATATTTGTTGCCAAGAGTCCTTCCACTTGGATGTGCTGTCTCCCAAGGTTCACGTTCGTTTCCAATCTCTCTCTCGCTCTCTCCTTCTCTATTGGCCCGGCCCCCTGATCTCTCTGTCCATTGGCGTCTTCGGGGTCCCTTTCTTCTTTCATATACGGATCCAGTAATGACTGTCCATTGGTTTTGTTATTCCTTCTCCACCTCCTCCTCCCCAGCGTTGCCCTGCCCATGTGTTGTATCTCTATGTCCATCCATCGACTGACGTTCAAGTTCGTAGGAACGTCACGTCCGCACTTGAACTTGCAGCTCAGGGGGCTTTGCTCATATCCCTCTCTCTGTATTTGCAAAAAAGTCATGAAGACTGCCGCACAGCCCGTACCCCGCGCGTCACCGTGATGTGATCTATAATTCATTTTTTTTTGGATGTCCAACGCATCGATGAAGACATTTTATCTGGAGTCTATTACGTTGTAGGACGCCTCTGCCAATGTGAACTAAGCTGAACGCCACCACTTACCAACATGTCTCGCCGCAAGCAAGGCAAACCCCAGCACTTGAGCAAGCGGGAGTTTTCGCGTAAGTAGAATTGAAAATTGCTTCTTTTATAATCTGGTAAACAAGAACACACACAGCCTCTTCTCAATTTATTTGGAGAATGTTTGTGGGCAACTGGACTTGATGCGGACCCGTGGACATAACCTAAAAGCGTGTCAAGAACGCCGTCATTGAATCAGATAACTTTCTATCGAAAAAAGTTGGACCTTGGAAAACATTGTATATTTGGTAAACAATAAGGCTATTTTGCATGTATGTGCCGATGCTACAACACAGGCTTCTTTCGCTATTTATGGACATCTGGGCTGTAGTTGAGGGATACCTTTGCCTATCAAGGTATCCTGTGAATATTTATATTTAGTCTATCCGTTTCCGATATGGAATACGCTACGAATAGCAAAGTGTATCCCCAAATGAGCAATTCCAATTTGTTATTACTATTTGTTTGATAGCGTAGATTTTTTTTCGATAGATGCTTTTCTTTTTTTGAATGGGGAGAACGGGGTGTTTACATACTCATAGCCCATACAGAAGACCTCGTGTGTGGAACGTTGCCAGCTTTGATATCGAGGGATATAGGATAGAGTTCACGATCCAAGAATAACACTGCACCCCCGTATAACCTAGTGATCCAATTACATTGTTATCGTTTACACCGTGAGTTAATGTGAATGGATGCAATAAGCATTGGAACAGTTGGAGACGTTCTATGAAATCTACTATTGGACCTCTCCTCCACGTTACATTTAACGAATAGGTTCATTTCAGAGGGGACACGGGAGGTTAGGCTTTTATGCAATAGCATATTACATTTGGGCAGGCATACTGAAGTGGTGTTTTAGAGTCATTTATTAGTTATAAATGTATATTCAATGAGCTATTGCTTTTATGCTGTTTATGCCGTGGTGTATAATGGCATGATTTCAACTATGCTCATTTCTTTTTTTTCTTCTTACGTTACCAGGGGCTAGATCATTTGGAAACGAGAATACATAATGTGATTTTCCGTTTAAAAAAAAAAAAATGTTTTGTTCCACGTATTGTGTAAATCGCTACACCGTTTCCACCCGGTTGTTTCTCTTTTACCATTCGATTCTCCGAGGAAGCAAATGAGGTTCTCGTAACATATGCCTTCAATTGTAGTATATCTATGGACGGCGCCGGTAGGGGGCAGAATATGATTGTGGACATACACGGCGCTGAACTTGAACTTGATCTAGGCTACTTTATAGCTTTGTCTACGTTGCCTGCTAGACCAAGCGCAGTGGTTCGTGGTCGTATATGTGATGTTCCTTGTTATGCCGTTGTGATATCTAATCAATAGACCTATTATAGTATTCCAGATCAATTAAAAGGGAGTTATATCAGTAGATTTCTTCATGAATATTCAGTATTTTTTTCACTTTCTTTCGAAGATGGAGAAAACAATGGCCATCTGAGAACGTTTTGTTTTCTGCAAGAACGGATCAGTAGGCAAAATGTGACATCATTTCAAACATCCATAGGCCACTGTGATATGAGTCGTTTTCAGTTAAGTAGCCTCACATTGGACCCTAGAGCATATTGCATGCCTATTCACTCTTCCAGGTGTATTAGTCCCCTATTTCAACAAAATCTTAGTCTATCACGGTGTCTTTCGATTAAATGTCAAAATATGACAAAAATGTTCCCTAATTGCCAAATCCTTAGTTATATCCACATTCTCACGAGGGACCTAGTTCATCATTCAAATATGACAAATGAGACGTATAGGCCTACATGATCACAGCGGTACAGGCAAGTACATGGTAATACTATTCAAATGGAATACTCTGTTATTTACATGCATAGTTTGAACTATTTGAATAGCTCGTTATGGCCTATTGACAAACAGCTTCCGTTCAAGTAAGATTCCTCCTTGTCCATATTGGCTGCGTTGTATGAATCCCTGCAATAGCAGCTAGGGAACTTGACATAAGGGATCATTACCATGTTATAATTAGGTAATAGCTATTTAAATAGCCTATTGCCTAATTTCAGTAGTTATTTGATAAAGTTCAGTCATTTGAAATTCATTTGGATGTTGAGGAATAATATATAGTTTTTTATTTTTTGTAACTTATTTTTGTAACCAGTTGCCGATACAAGAAATGAGATTATTTGCGTTTGAAGGTAGACTTTTTCGCACAGAGCCTCAGTCAGACTTCTATGTCCTGACAGCATAAGCTGTAGGAATTCAACTCAAATAAGAAGGAAAAATATTCCTTCAGCCCCTCCTCCCCGCCTCCTTCTCGTTTGACCCGACACAGAATTAAAGGTTCAGAACAGACAGGGAGAATTCATCACATTTTATCTTAACATCCCAGTTGGGCCTCGATATGTCGTTTACTGTAGCTAGATGAACTATTAAAAAAAATGCTCCTTGACTGCTTGTATACATCAGGGACCTACTCCACATACACCCCTCAATATCTAACCTCGGTTCACGAGATCCCAGCACTTTTAACGGAAATGGGGTCCAATCATCTTGAACTCAAATTAGAATCTATTTTTTGATTCTCCGAGGTGTTAGGTTCATTAAAAACGCGAGATTGGCAGCACAATAAAGAGGGTCAAGCGCCTTAATCGTTCAGGCAGCGAGCAGCACGCTGACTGAACGGTGTCACTGACAGGCTTATCGAAAAACAGTGCTGTAGTCTTGTCTAAGTATCCTTCCTTTCTCCCTACTTTCCTTCCCCCCCCCCTTTCAAATCTGTCTCTCATACCTCTTCTAAGACAGTGCATCACCTGGAAATGCAATCACTATAAACCACAGGTGCCGTCTAGATTATAGTGATATTCATTATAACACTGGAAATGATCATGACAATAACACTGATATTAGTCGTTAAAACGATAGGACTGTAATAGAATTTAATATGATTATACGATCCTGCTACTGGATGTTCATTCCTCTCTCTTCGTTGGTTGTGCCTTCTATATTATCAGTAATAATAGTCCTAAAAACGATAGCAAGAGATGCATATGCAGATTTGCAACACTATAATAACCTATATACTGTGTCTCACTCTTCCTTGAAATGATAATTGAGTGTAGATCTCAATCAGTGTTTTGTGTCCACGGTCTATAAAGTATCTAACTCTCCTCCACAGTTTGCCAGCTGCCTTGGATGAAATGTCATAGTCATCTATGTAGATTTGAACCCTGTCATGTATTCTGTATAGAAGTGTAACTGTCTATCTCCTCTCTCCTCTCCAGCTGAGCCCCTGTCGGCCGTTCTCCCCCCAGACGAGGAGCACAAGGACCACCCCAGGCTGGGGCAGCATGGGGACGACAGGATCCTCCTCAAGGGGGACCAGGACCTGCTCACCTGTGGCCAGTGCCACGCCCGCTTCCCTCTTGCCCACATCCTGCTCTTCATCGAGCACAAGAGGCGGCAGTGCCGCGGCGCCCCCTGCACGGACAAGACGTTAGACGACGGGCACAGGCGGTCGCCGTCCGCCGTTCCCCTCGCCTCGCCCCGTCCCCCCTCAAACAAATGCCGAGACAAACACCCGTCGAGGCGCCCCATGGAGGTAGCCGTTCAGGTGTCGCCGCGCAACGATGACGAGGATTGTTTATCGACGCCCACCCACGGAATTATCCTCAAGCAGGAGAATATCACAGGTAATGACGTCACCATGACGACGATGATGATGATCATAACAAACAGGGCTGCCGATGTAAAGAACTTAAGCGACAAGCAAGGTGTCTGGTTCTGAGGTTTCACTGTAAGGTTTGGGTGATGACGGTACTTGGATGGTACTTTAACGTTGTGAGTAGGGTTGCAAAATCCCTAAGGTTTCCAGAAATCCAGGTTGGAGGAATCCCTGTTTATTCCTTCCTGATACCGCGATTCCTCCAACCTGGATTTCTGGAAATCCAACGGGATTGTTTTGTGAAAACCTGGGAATTTTACAACCCTAGTTGTGAGTAAGTGCCTTCGTTTTGGTGTCGCTTAAAGCAAGATTATTGGATCGTAGATCAAAAAAAGGATTTACAGTCCCAAACTGCACAGAGCAGATGGACTTCGAGTTGGGTTCAATTTTGACTGGTGGCGATGGATATCCACGAGGTATGACGTTCTTACTGCACTGCCTGGTGTAGGGTTGTTGAGTTTATCTCTGAAATGGGGATAGAAGCCCAATATAACTCCCATTCTACTCTCCTAAAGAAAGAGAGAGGGAGAGAGAGACGGGAAAAGAGAGAAAGGGCTGCGTCCCAAACGGAACCATATTCCCTATGTAGTGCACTACTTTTGATACAGGGCCCGTATATAGTGGGCTCTGATCAAAAGTAGTGCACTGTATAGGGAATAAAGTTCCATTTGGGACGCAGGCCTTAGTTTCCGTCTCATGTGGTCTCGATAGATGTATCTCCATCTCGCTGTGGTTTTCACAGAGACATATCTCTTCCCCTCAAATACATGCCTGCCAACTCATACTCTGGCGCTAAAATATAAAATTTTAAAAACGTGTAGGAAAGTAATTACGGTGAACTGTCAAGGAAGAGGCATTTATTTGAGGAATCCTACTCGAGCCGCTAATTGTCAGGGTTCTCTTTATTCTTCATTTAGTTAATTAAGGACTTCTTACGGCGGTTGTCTAACCACAGCTAAATGAAGCAAAACCATGATGAGCAGCTCAAACAAATAGTTCTGTCTTACAGACGTTGGTGGAAATGACCTTTGTGTGTTTGACAGTTGAATTTTAATTTTTTAGTTATTATAGACATTTCTAAAAACAATTATGGCTGTAAATGCGGGCTTAGTATAAAGAAAAGTAGTATGCTGCATTGAACTCATCAATGTGAGGCTGGTTTTCAGTTCAATGTTTTATCAGTGAGGGTTCTCCAAATGACAAATACCCAATAGGCAAACACACAGCTCCATGTACAATACAGTGGGGTATAGGTAAACACACAGCTCCATGTACAATACAGTGGGGTATAGGTAAACACACAGCTCCATGTACAATACAGTGGGGTTTAGGTAAACACACAGCTCCATGTACAATACAGTGGGGTATAGGTAAACACACAGCTCCATGTACAATACAGTGGGGTGTAGGTAAACACACAGCTCTATGTACAATACAGTGGGGTATAGGTAAACACACAGCTCCATGTACAATACAGTGGGGTATAGGTAAACACACAGCTCCATGTACAATACAGTGGGGTATAGGTAAACACACAGCTCCATGTACAATACAGTGGGGTATAGGTAAACACACAGCTCCATGTACAATACAGTGGGGTTTAGGTAAACACACAGCTCTATGTAAAATACAGTGGGGTATAGGTAAACACACAGCTCCATGTACAATACAGTGGGGTATAGGTAAACACACAGCTCCATGTACAATACAGTGGGAAATAGGTATACACACAGCTCCATGTACAACACAGTGGGGTATAGGTAAACACACAGCTTCATGTACAATACAGTGGGGTATAGGTAAACACACAGCTCCATGTACAATACAGTGGGGTATAGGTAAACACACAGCTCCATGTACAATACAGTGGGGTATAGGTAAACACACAGCTCCATGTACAATACAGTGGGGTATAGGTAAACACACAGCTCCATGTACAATACAGTGGGGTATAGGTAAACACACAGCTCCATGTACAACACAGTGGGGTGTAGGTAAACACACAGCTCCATGTACAGCACAGTGGGGTATAGGTAAACACACAGCTCCATGTACAACACAGTGGGTTATATGCAAACACACAGCTCCATGTACAATACAGTGGGGTATAGGTAAACACACAGCTCCATGTACAATACAGTGGGGTATAGGTAAACACACAGCTCCATGTACAACACAGTGGGTTATAGGTAAACACACAGCTCCATGTACAATACAGTGGGGTATAGGTAAACACACAGCTCCATGTACAAGACAGTGGGGTATAGGTAAACACACAGCTCCATGTACAACACAGTGGGGTATAGGTAAACACACAGCTCCATGTACAATACAGTGGGGTATAGGTAAACACACAGCTCCATGTACAACACAGTGGGGTATAGGTAAACACACAGCTCTATGTACAATACAGTGGGGTTTAGGTAAACACACAGCTCCATGTACAATACAGTGGGGTATAGGTAAACACACAGCTCCATGTATAGCACAGTGGGGTATAGGTAAACACACAGCTCCATGTACAACACAGTGGGTTATAGGCAAACACACAGCTCCATGTACAATACAGTGGGGTATAGGTAAACACACAGCTCCATGTACAATACAGTGGGGTATAGGTAAACACACAGCTCCATGTACAATACAGTGGGGTATAGGTAAACACACAGCTCCATGTACAATACAGTGGGGTATAGGTAAACACACAGCTCTATGTACAATACAGTGGGGTTTAGGTAAACACACAGCTCCATGTACAATACAGTGGGGTATAGGTAAACACACAGCTCCATGTACAACACAGTGGGGTATAGGTAAACACACAGCTCCATGTACAATACAGTGTATATTGGTATAGGCCCCATAGGCCTAGATATAGCTCCATGTACAACACAGTGTCTATTGGTATAGACCCCATAGGCCTAGATATATCTCCATGTACAACACAGTGTCTATTGGTATAGACCCCATAGGCCTAGATATATCTCCATGTACAACACAGTGTCTATTGGTATAGACCCCATAGGCCTAGATATAGCTCCATGTACAACACAGTGTCTATTGGTATAGACCCCATAGGCCTAGATATATCTCCATGTACAACACAGTGTCTATTGGTATAGACCCCATAGGCCTAGATATATCTCCATGTACAACACAGTGTCTATTGGTATAGACCCCATAGGCCTAGATATAGCTCCATGTACAACACAGTGTCTATTGGTATAGACCCCATAGGCCTAGATATATCTCCATGTACAACACAGTGTCTATTGGTATAGACCCCATAGGCCTAGATGTATCTCCATGTACAATACAGGGCTGTGGTCTAGTTATCCTCTATTCTGTCAAATCTAATGACCTCTTGTATTTTATCAGTAATTATGCATCCGTTTGTTAAGCAACACACACACACACACACACACACACACACACACACACACACACACACACACACACACACACACACACACACACACACACACACACACACACACACACACACACACACACACACACACACACACACACACACACACACACACACACACACACACACACACAGACAGACACAGGCCCACTATGCCTCTTGGCTCTAGTCAGCTGCCTCTACAATCTTTCTATGCTCATTTAGATCTTGATGCGTAACGTCACCACATGATATCACTGGGTCACTAACGTTACGCAATGGCCTGTTATTAACAGTACAAGCCTAATGGATCATGTGTGAGTGTGTGTGTGAGTGTGTGTGGTGTGAGTGTGTGTGTGTTTGTGTGTGGTGTTGCGTGTTGCGTGAAGTGAGATTGATGAAGGCGGTCTTCGTCATCCTCACGCTCATCTTATGAGTTTGTTGTTATCCTTCTTGTCGAGAGAGAGAGAGCGAAGGAGAGAGAGAGAGAGAGAGAGCAAGGAGAGAGAGAGAGAGAGCGAAGGAGAGAGAGAGAGAGAGCAAGGAGAGAGAGAGAGAGAGCAAGGAGAGAGAGAGAGAGAGCAAGGAGAGAGAGAGAGAGAGCGAAGGAGAGAGAGAGAGAGAGCAAGGAGAGAGAGAGAGAGAGCAAGGAGAGAGAGAGAGAGAGCAAGGAGATCCAACGAGATTGGGATGATGAGAGTCAAATGGAGAAATACACACGATGCTCCTCTAAATGTTGTTCTTGGCTTTAATGGACTGACTCAAACAGACACTGTGGACCCGTATCGTGCCACCTCCCATGTTTAGCCACCGGGATTCCACGAAAGCCATGTCCATGCCATGTTAATGTCATCTGTCCTAGAAGGACGATCCATATCGATGACATGTTGAACTGGGCTAAAGATGGTAGGTAGCATGATATGAGATGTGGTGTTGGTTGGGACGGTGTCTGTTTTAATCCGTGTGTGATTCATACTGTACTGTGAATGTCTTCACGATGGATCGCTCTTCAACGATACATACTGTCCCTAGCATCTCCACGGTTACATCCCAAATTACACCTTATTCCCTGTATAGTGCACTGCTTTTGAACAGAGCCCTATGAGCCCTGGGAAAATGTACTGTAGTGCACTATATAGGGAAGAGGGAGCCATTTGAGACATATGTCAAAATACTGTTTGCTAGTGCGGGTGTCCCATGGCCAGACAGGATACACTGTGATACTGACACCCTTACATTTACACACACACACACACACACACACACACACACACACACACACACACACACACACACACACACACACACACACACACACACACACACACACACACACACACACACACACACACACACACACACACACACACACACACACACACACACACACACACACACACACACACACACACACACACAATGCCCTTTTTGAAATGCAGAGTCCAACAGGGCTGATGTCTCTCTATGATCCTGTGTGTGTGTGTGTGTTTGTGTTATGGACCATTAGGAGGAGCAGACAGAACAGAACAGCGTACCCCCATTTGCATGATAAACAACTTAAGATATGCACAGGGACACACAGGCCGGCTCCACATTATAAACAGAGCAGATTATCAGAAGGACACAGGCCGGCTCCACATTATAAACAGATCAGATGATCAGAAGGACACAGGCCGGCTCCACATTATAAACAGATCAGATGATCAGAAGGACACAGGCCGGCTCCACATTATAAACAGATCAGATTATCAGAAGGACACAGGCCGGCTCCACATTATAAACAGATTAGATTATCAGAAGGACACAGGCCGGCTCCACATTATAAACAGATCAGATTATCAGAAGGACACAGGCCGGCTCCACATTATAAACAGATCAGATTATCAGAAGGACACAGGCCGGCTCCACATTATAAACAGATCAGATTATCAGAAGGACACAGGCCGGCTCCACATTATGAACAGATCAGATTATCAGAAGGACACAGGCCGGCTCCACATTATAAACAGATCAGATTATCAGAAGGACACAGGCCGGCTCCACATTATAAACAGATCAGATTATCAGAAGGACACAGGCCGGCTCCACATTATAAACAGATCAGATTATCAGAAGGACACAGGCCGGCTCCACATTATAAACAGATCAGATTATCAGAAGGACACAGGCCGGCTCCACATTATAAACAGATCAGATTATCAGAAGGACACAGGCCGGCTCCACATTATAAACAGATCAGATTATCAGAAGGACACAGGCCGGCTCCACATTATAAACAGATCAGATTATCAGAAGGACACAGGCCGGCTCCACATTATAAACAGATCAGATTATCAAAAGGACACAGGCCGGCTCCACATTATAAACAGATCAGATTATCAGAAGGACACAGGCCGGCTCCACATTATAAACAGATCAGATTATCAGAAGGACACAGGCCGGCTCCACATTATAAACAGATCAGATTATCAGAAGGACACAGGCCGGCTCCACATTATAAACAGATCAGATTATCAGAAGGACACAGGCCGGCTCCACATTATAAACAGATCAGATTATCAGAAGGACACAGGCCGGCTCCATATTATAAACAGATCAGATTATCAGAAGGACACAGGCCAGCTCCACATTATAAACAGATCAGATTATCAGAAGGACACAGGCCGGCTCCACATTATAAACAGATCAGATTATCAGAAGGACACAGGCCGGCTCCACATTATAAACAGATCAGATTATCAGAAGGACACAGGCCAGCTCCACATTATAAACAGATCAGATTATCAGAAGGACACAGGCCGGCTCCACATTATAAACAGAGCAGATTATCAGAAGGACACAGGCCAGCTCCACATTATAAACAGATCAGATTATCAGAAGGACACAGGCCGGCTCCACATTATAAACAGATCAGATTATCAGAAGGACACAGGCCGGCTCCACATTATAAACAGATCAGATTATCAGAAGGACACAGGCCGGCTCAGAAGGACACAGGCCGGCACATTATAAACAGATCAGATTATCAGAAGGACACAGGCCGGCTCCACATTATAAACAGATCAGATTATCAGAAGGACACAGGCCGGCTCCACATTATAAACAGATCAGATTATCAGAAGGACACAGGCCGGCTCCACATTATAAACAGAGCAGATTATCAGAAGGACACAGGCCGGCTCCACATTATAAACAGAGCAGATTATCAGAAGGACACAGGCCGGCTCCACATTATAAACAGATCAGATTATCAGAAGGACACAGGCCGGCTCCACATTATAAACAGATCAGATTATCAGAAGGACACAGGCCGGCTCCACATTATAAACAGATCAGATTATCAGAAGGACACAGGCCGGCTCCACATTATAAACAGATCAGATTATCAGAAGGACACAGGCCGGCTCCACATTATAAACAGATCAGATTATCAGAAAGACACAGGCCGGCTCCACATTATAAACAGATCAGATTATCAGAAGGACACAGGCCGGCTCCACATTATAAACAGATCAGATTATCAGAAGGACACAGGCCGGCTCCACATTATAAACAGATCAGATTATCAGAAGGACACAGGCCGGCTCCACATTATAAACAGATCAGATTATCAGAAGGACACAGGCCGGCTCCACATTATAAACAGATCAGATTATCAGAAGGACACAGGCCGGCTCCACATTATAAACAGATCAGATTATCAGAAGGACACAGGCCGGCTCCACATTATAAACAGATCAGATTATCAGAAGGACACAGGCCGGCTCCACATTATAAACAGATCAGATTATCAGAAGGACACAGGCCGGCTCCACATTATAAACAGATCAGATTATCAGAAGGACACAGGCCAGCTCCACATTATAAACAGATCAGATTATCAGAAGGACACAGGCCGGCTCCACATTATAAACAGATCAGATTATCAGAAGGACACAGGCCGGCTCCACATTATAAACAGATCAGATTATCAGAAGGACACAGGCCGGCTCCACATTATAAAGAGCAGATTATCAGAAGGACACAGAGCAGATTAAACAGATCAGAAGGACACAGGCCGGCTCCACATTATAAACAGATCAGATTATCAGAAGGACACAGGCCGGCTCCACATTATAAACAGATCAGATTATCAGAAGGACACAGGCCGGCTCCACATTATAAACAGATCAGATTATCAGAAGGACACAGGCCGGCTCCACATTATAAACAGATCAGATTATCAGAAGGACACAGGCCGGCTCCACATTATAAACAGATCAGATTATCAGAAGGACACAGGCCGGCTCCACATTATAAACAGATCAGATTATCAGAAGGACACAGGCCGGCTCCACATTATAAACAGAGCAGATTATCAGAAGGACACAGGCCGGCTCCACATTATATACAGAGCAGATTATCAGAAGGACACAGGCCGGCTCCACATTATAAACAGATCAGATTATCAGAAGGACACAGGCCGGCTCCACATTATAAACAGAGCAGATTATCAGAAGGACACAGGCCGGCTCCACATTATAAACAGATCAGATTATCAGAAGGACACAGGCCGGCTCCACATTATAAACAGATCAGATTATCAGAAGGACACAGGCCGGCTCCACATTATAAACAGATCAGATTATCAGAAGGACACAGGCCGGCTCCACATTATAAACAGATCAGATTATCAGAAGGACACAGGCCGGCTCCACATTATAAACAGATCAGATTATCAGAAGGACACAGGCCGGCTCCACATTATAAACAGATCAGATTATCAGAAGGACACAGGCCGGCTCCACATTATAAACAGATCAGATTATCAGAAGGACACAGGCCGGCTCCACATTATAAACAGATCAGATTATCAGAAGGACACAGGCCGGCTCCACATTATAAACAGATCAGATTATCAGAAGGACACAGGCCGGCTCCACATTATAAACAGATCAGATTATCAGAAGGACACAGGCCGGCTCCACATTATAAACAGATCAGATTATCAGAAGGACACAGGCCGGCTCCACATTATAAACAGATCAGATCAGATTATCAGAAGGACACAGGCCGGCTCCACATTATAAACAGATCAGATTATCAGAAGGACACAGGCCGGCTCCACATTATAAACAGATCAGATTATCAGAAGGACACAGGCCGGCTCCACATTATAAACAGATCAGATTATCAGAAGGACACAGGCCGGCTCCACATTATAAACAGATCAGATTATCAGAAGGACACAGGCCGGCTCCACATTATAAACAGATCAGATTATCAGAAGGACACAGGCCGGCTCCACATTATAAACAGATCAGATTATCAGAAGGACACAGGCCGGCTCCACATTATAAACAGATCAGATTATCAGAAGGACACAGGCCGGCTCCACATTATAAACAGATCAGATTATCAGAAGGACACAGGCCAGCTCCACATTATAAACAGATCAGATTATCAGAAGGACACAGGCCGGCTCCACATTATAAACAGATCAGATTATCAGAAGGACACAGGCCAGCTCCACATTATAAACAGATCAGACTATCAGAAGGACACAGGCCGGCTCCACATTATAAACAGATCAGATTATCAGAAGGACACAGGCCGGCTCCACATTATAAACAGATCAGACTATCAGAAGGACACAGGCCAGCTCCACATTATAAACAGATCAGATTATCAGAAGGACACAGGCCGGCTCCACATTATAAACAGAGCAGATTATCAGAAGGACACAGGCCGGCTCCACATTATAAACAGATCAGATTATCAGAAGGACACAGGCCGGCTCCACATTATAAACAGATCAGATTATCAGAAGGACACAGGCCGGCTCCACATTATAAACAGATCAGATTATCAGAAGGACACAGGCCGGCTCCACATTATAAACAGATCAGATTATCAGAAGGACACAGGCCGGCTCCACATTATAAACAGATCAGATTATCAGAAGGACACAGGCCGGCTCCACATTATAAACAGATCAGATTATCAGAAGGACACAGGCCGGCTCCACATTATAAACAGAGCAGATTATCAGAAGGACACAGGCCGGCTCCACATTATATACAGAGCAGATTATCAGAAGGACACAGGCCGGCTCCACATTATAAACAGATCAGATTATCAGAAGGACACAGGCCGGCTCCACATTATAAACAGATCAGATTATCAGAAAGACACAGGCCGGCTCCACATTATAAACAGATCAGATTATCAGATGATCACATACAGGCTCAGGGTCAGACACAGACAGAGACACAGACAGGGTCAGACACAGACAGAGACACAGACAGGGTCAGACACAGACAGAGACACAGACAGGGTCAGACACAGACAGAGACACAGACAGGGTCAGACACAGACAGAGACACAGACAGGGTCAGGCACAGACAGGGTCAGACACAGACAGAGACACAGACAGGGTCAGACACAGACAGGGTCAGGCACAGACAGGGTCAGACACAGACAGAGACACAGACAGGGTCAGACACAGACAGGGTCAGACACAGACAGGGTCAGACACAGACAGAGACACAGACAGGGTCAGACACAGACAGGGTCAGACACAGACAGAGACACAGACAGGGTCAGACACAGACAGGGTCAGGCACAGACAGGGTCAGGCACAGAAACAAACATGGTCAGACACAGACATAGTCAGACACAGACACAGACATGGTCAGACACAGACATGGTCAGACACAGACACAGACATAGTCAGACACAGACACAAACATGGTCAGACACAGACATAGTCAGACACAGACACAGACATGGTCAGACACAGACATGGTCAGACACAGACACAGACATGGTCAGGCACAGACAAGGTCAGACACAGACATGGCCAGGCACAGACACAGACATAGTCAGACACAGACAGGGTCAGGCACAGACAGGGTCAGGCACAGAAACAGACATGGTCAGACACAGACATAGTCAGGAACAGACATGGTCAGGTACAGACAGGGTCAGACACAGACATTGTCAGACACAGACAGGGTCAGACACAGACATGGTCAGACACAGACATGGTCAGGTACAGACAGGGTCAGGCATTGACAGGGTCAGACACAGACATTGTCAGACACAGACATGGTCAGACACAGACATGGTCAGGTACAGACAGGGTCAGGCATTGACAGGGTCAGACACAGACATTGTCAGACACAGACATGGTCAGACACAGACATGGTCAGGTACAGACAGGGTCAGGCATTGACAGGGTCAGACACAGACATGGTCAGGTACAGACAGGGTCAGGCATTGACAGGGTCAGACACAGACATTGTCAGACACAGACAGGGTCAGACACAGACATGGTCAGGTACAGACAGGGTCAGGCATTGACAGGGTCAGACACAGACATGGTCAGACACAGAAAGGGTCAGACACAGACATTGTCAGACACAGACAGGGTCAGACACAGACATGGTCAGGCACAGACACGGACATGGTCAGGTACAGACAGGGACAGGCATTGACATGGTCAGACACAGACAAGATCAGACACAGGCAAAGGCAAGGTCAGGCACAGACAGCCCCAGGGTCAGACACAATACTCAGTCAATTACATGTACAGAGCAGACAGTTTCCCTTTATAACCATCCAACACCCCACCAAACCTTCCCTTTAAGGAAGAAAAGGACTCACATTATAACCATCCAACACCCTATCAAACCTTCCCTTTAAGGAAGAAAAGGACTCACATTATAACCATCCAACACCCCATCAAACCTTCCCTTTAAGGAAGAAAAGGACTCACATTATAACCATCCAACACCCTATCAAACCTTCCCTTTAAGGAAGAAAAGGACTCACATTATAACCATCCAACACCCCATCAAACCTTCCCTTTAAGGAAGAAAAGGACTCACATTATAACCATCCAACACCCCATCAAACCTTCCCTTTAAGGAAGGAAAGGAATCATATTTTGACCAAACATACACCAGTCTAGTGGTTTAGTGTATCTTCGTTAGCCGAGCCTGCTTTCTGTTTCTGGGGGAACAAAGGTATTTAGCCAGGCTGTGTTGGCACCATGCCACCTTTCTCCCACCAGTCCCCCATCCGCCCCCTCTTTCACTGGGGGTGTCTGTCAGGCCTGGATGAGGGACTGAGGTTGGGGGTTGGGGGTTGGGCAGTGGAAGGGCGGTGTCGGGGGAGAAGGAGTCCGACTCCTTGTTAGTGACATACTTGTCCCTTGTGTCACGGAGAATTCAAAGTGCAGAGACAGAGTGTGTATATCCTGTTTGTATCATTCAGATTTGAAGTAGAGGGAGATGTTTCCCCCCCTTCTAAAATGTCTTATTTTCTCTGTGAGAAGAACTTGTTACAGATGAGTAATGATGCTACTGTACCTCCTCCTCCAATAACGTACACACCTGGGTTCTAATAGTACGTTTTAACCATAGAGCCACATTCATGTTTTGAATATGAATTGTTCATGAAGAATGTTGTATTCCAAAGCCTGAGTCCTAAATACACACACACATGTTGTCTACAGAGATTCACCAGCAGGCTTTGTTGTTTGTTTAGTGAGTGTTAGTGTACTTGTATAAATCTGAGTTTCCAAGTGTGTGTGTGTATGGGGGTATCAGTGTGTGAGTGTATGAGGGTATCAGTGTGTGTGTGTATGGGGGTATCAGTGTGTGAGTGTATGAGGGTATCAGTGTGTGTGTCTGTGTGTTTGTTAACAATTTACTAGCCCGGGCATGCAGGCTGAGCTGAACATGAAAGGGTCTTTGACTTGGCAAGCAGAGCCGGAGGACACCCCTCTGTGGACCGTGCCAGGGCAGACTTGGAACAGAGCGCAGCGTCCCAGGGGCGGGGGGGGGGGGCTGTGGAATGGGGGCGGGGGATAAAGGTGTGTGTGTTGGGGAGGAGGTGTGGGGTAGTCGGGGGCTGTGAGATAAGGAGTGGACGGGACAGGTTGGGTAATGGGTGTGTGTGAGTGTGTGTCCCTGTAGGGCTCCTGGCTGGGTGTTCTGTCTTAACAACCACAACGCCACGGCCCCAGGGGCTTCAGGTGGAGGCTAGTTTGGGGAACACACACACACATGCCCCTCCCCTGCACTCCCCCCTGTGTTTTGTCTGTAGGAAACGTGTTGTGTTACCAGGGCTCCCTGATGTGATGATGAGTGCTGTAAGACAGGAACATATGATCCCTATTTCAGCCCTGAGCTCTGGCCAGACCCTCTCTCTAGCTCTCTAGCTCTCTCTCTCTAGCTCTCTCTCTCTAGCTCTCTCTCTCTAGCTCTCTCTCTCTCTAGCTCTCTCTAGCTCTCTCTAGCTCTCTCTAGCTCTCTCTCTCTAGCTCTCTCTCTCTCTCTCTCTCTCTCTCTAGCTCTCTCTCTCTCTCTCTCTCTCTCTCTCTCTCTCTCTCTCTCTCTCTCTCTCTCTCTCTCTCTCTCTCTCTCTCTCTCTCTCTCTCTAGCTCTCTAGCTCTCTCTCTCTCTCTCTCTCTCTCTCTAGCTCTCTCTAGCTCTCTCTCTCTCTCTCTCTCTCTCTCTCTCTCTCTCTCTCTCTCTCTCTCTCTCTCTCCTCTCTCTCTCTCTCTCTCTCTCTCTCTCTCTCTCTCTCTCTCTCTCTCTCTCTCTCTCTCTCTCTCTCTCTCTCTCTCTCTCTCTCTCTCTCTCTCTCTCTCTCTCTCTCTCTCTCTAGCTCTCTCTAGCTCTCTCTCTCTCTCTCTCTCTCTCTCTCTCTCTCTCTCTCTCTCTCTCTCTCTCTCTCTCTCTCTCTCTCTCTCTCTCTCTCTCTCTCTCTCTCTCTCTCTCTCTCTCTCTCTCTCTCTCTCTCTCTCTCTCTCTCTCTCTCTCTCTCTCTCTCTCTCTCTCTCTCTCTCTCTCTCTCTCTCTCTCTCTCTCTCTCTCTCTCTCTCTCTCTCTCTCTCTCTCTCTCTCTCTCTCTCTCTCTCTCTCTCTCTCTCTCTCTCTCTCTCTCTCTCTCTCTCTCTCTCTCTCTCTCTCTCTCTCTCTCTAGCTCTCTCTCTCTCTCTCTCTCTCTCTCTCTCTAGCTCTCTCTCTCTCTCTCTCTCTCTCTCTCTCTCTCTCTCTCTCTCTAGCTCTCTCTCTCTCTCTCTCTCTCTCTCTCTCTCTCTCTCTCTCTCTCTCTCTCTCTCTCTCTCTCTAGCTCTCTCTAGCTCTCTCCTCTCTCTCTCTCTCTCTCTCTCTCTCTCTCTCTCTCTCTAGCTCTCTCTAGCTCTCTCTCTCTCTCTCTCTCTCTCTCTCTCTCTCTCTCTCTCTCTCTCTCTCTCTCTCTCTCTCTCTCTCTAGCTCTCTCTCTCTCTCTCTCTCTCTCTCTCTCTCTCTCTCTAGCTCTCTCTCTCTCTCTCTCTCTCTCTCTCTCTCTCTAGCTCTCTCTAGCTCTCTCTCTCTAGCTCTCTCTCTCTCTCTCTCTCTCTCTCTCTCTCTCTCTCTCTCTCTCTCTCTCTCTCTAGCTCTCTCTCTCTCTCTCTCTCTCTCTCTCTCTCTCTCTCTCTCTCTCTCTCTCTCTCTCTCTCTCTCTCTCTCTCTAGCTCTCTCTCTCTCTCTCTCTCTCTCTCTCTCTCTCTAGCTCTCTCTAGCTCTCTCTCTCTCTCTCTCTAGCTCTCTCTCTCTCTCTCTCTCTCTAGCTCTCTCTAGCTCTCTCTAGCTCTCTCTCTCTCTCTCTCTCTCTCTCTAGCTCTCTCTAGCTCTCTCTAGCTCTCTCTAGCTCTCTCTCTCTAGCTCTCTCTCTCTCTAGCTCTCTCTCTCTCTCTCTCTCTCTCTAGCTCTCTCTCTCTCTAGCTCTCTCTCTCTCTAGCTCTCTCTAGCTCTCTCTAGCTCTCTCTCTCTAGCTCTCTCTCTCTAGCTCTCTCTCTCTCTCTCTCTCTAGCTCTCTCTAGCTCTCTCTCTCTAGCTCTCTCTCTCTCTCTCTCTAGCTCTCTCTTGCTCTCTCTCTCTAGCTCTCTCTCTCTAGCTCTAGCTCTCTCTAGCTCTCTCTCTCTCTAGCTCTCTCTCTCTCTAGCTCTCTCTCTCTAGCTCTCTCTCTCTCTAGCTCTCTCTAGCTCTCTCTCTCTCTCGATCTCGCTCTCTCTGACTCTATCCTCACGCTCTCTCTAGCTCTCTCTCTCTCTCTCTCTCTCTCTCTCTCTCTCTCTCTCTCTAGCTCTCTCTAGCTCTCTCTCTCTCTCTCTCTCTCTCTAGCTCTCTCTCTCTCTCTCTCTCTCTCTCTCTCTCTCTCTCTCTCTCTCTCTCTCTCTCTCTCTCTCTCTCTCTCTCTCTCTCTCTCTCTCTCTCTCTCTCTCTCTAGCTCTCTCTAGCTCTCTCTCTCTCTAGCTCTCTCTCTCTCTAGCTCTCTCTAGCTCTCTCTAGCTCTCTCTAGCTCTCTCTCTCTCTAGCTCTCTCTCTCTAGCTCTCTCTCTCTCTCTAGCTCTCTCTAGCTCTCTCTCTCTAGCTCTCTCTCTCTCTCTCTCTCTCTCTCTCTCTCTCTCTCTCTCTCTAGCTCTCTCTCTCTAGCTCTCTCTCTCTCTCTCTCTCTCTAGCTCTCTCTAGCTCTCTCTAGCTCTCTCTCTCTAGCTCTCTCTCTCTAGCTCTCTCTCTCTCTCTCTAGCTCTCTCTAGCTCTCTCTCTCTCTAGCTCTCTCTCTCTCTAGCTCTCTCTAGCTCTCTCTCTCTCTCCCTCTCTCTCTCTCTCTCTCTCTCTCTCTCTCTCTCTCTCT
>NC_060198.1:6080969-6083469 GCF_021184085.1 Oncorhynchus gorbuscha
TCTCAGGTGACATGGAGTCTCTTAGCCCAGTCCACAAAAGCACATCTCAACCTCTCATCAGCTTCCAACATTTACTCAGTCAGGACTAATTCTCCTGGCCTTGTCTTTGCTCTGGAGCGAGCCAGAAGACACACACACACACACATACACACCGGCATGAGTCAATGTGATGCCTGGACGCATGCATGCACGCACGCACGCTTAAACACACACACACACACACACACACACACACACACACACACACACACACACACACACACACACACACACACACACACACACACACACACACACACACACACACACACACACACACACACACACACACACACACACACACACACACACACATACACACATACACACCAGCATGAGTCAATGTGATGCCTGGACGCATGCACGCACGCTTAAACACACACACACACACACACCTTTATTTAATCTTTATTTAACTATGCAAGTCAGTTAAGAACAGACTTTTATTTTCAATGACCTAGGAACAGTGGGTTAACTGCCTCGTTCAGGGGCAGAACAACAGATTTTCACCTTGTCAGCTCAGGGGATTCAATCTTGCAACCTTTCAGTTAACTAGTCCAACGCTCTAACCACCTGATTACGTTGCACTCCACGAGGAGCCTGCCGGTTACGCGAATGCAGAAAGCCAGGGTAAGTTGCTAGCTAGCATTAAACTTATCTTATAAAAAACAATCAATCAATCATAATCACTAGTTAACTACACATGGTTGATGATATTACTAGTTTATCTAGCATGTCCTGCGTTGCATATAATCGATGCGGTGCGTATTCGTGAAAAAGGACTGTCGTTGCTCCAACGTGTACCTAACCATAAACATCAATGCCTTTCTTAAAATCAATACACAGAAGTACCTATTTTTAAACCTGCATATTTAGCTCAAAGAAATCCAGGTTAGCGTTCATTGCACGCAGAGTCAGTGTATATGCAACAGTTTGAGCCGCCTAATTTGACAGAATTTTACGTAATTATGACATAACATTGTAGGTTGTGCAATGTAACAGGAATATTTAGACTAATGGATGCCACCCCTTAGATAAAATACAGAACGGTTCCGTATTTCACTGAAAGAATAAACGCTGAGATGATAGTTTCCGGATTCAACCATATTAATGACCTAAGGCTCGTATTTCTTTGTGTTATTATGTTATAACTAAGTCTATGATTTGATAGAGCAGTCTGACTGAGCGGTGGTAGGCAGAAGCAGGCGCGTAAACATTCATTCAAACAGCACTTTCGTGCCTTTTGCCAGCAGCTTTTCGTGGTGCGTCAAGCATTGCGCTGTTTATGACTTCAAGCCTATCAACTCCCGGGATTTGGTAGGTGTAACCGTTGAGAAATGGCTAGCTAGTTAGCTGGGTGTGCACTAATAGCGTTTCAAACGTCACTCGCTCTGAGACTTGGAGTGGTTGTTCCCCTTACTCTGCATGGGTAACGCTGCTTCGAGGGTGGCTGTTGTCTATGTGTTCCTGGTTCGAGCTCAGGGAGGAGCGAGGAGAGGGACGGAAGCTATACTGTTACACTGGCAATACTAAAGTGCCTATAAGAACATCCAATAGTCAAAGGTTAATGAAATACAAATGGTATAGAGAGAAATAGTCCTATAATTCCTATAATAACTACAACCTAAAACTTCTTACCTGGGAATATTGAAGACTAATGTTAAAAGGAAACACCAGCTTTCATATTTTCTCATGTTCGGAGCAAGGAACTTAAACGTTAGCTTTCTTACATGGCACGTATTGCACTTTTACTTTCTTCTCCAACACTTTGTTTTTGCATTATTTAAACCAAATTGTACATGTTTCATTATTTATTTGAGGCTAAATTGATTTTATTGATGTATTATATTAAGTTAAAATAAGTGTTCATTCAGTATTGTTGTAATTGTCATTATTACAAATACATTTTAAAAATGGGCCGATTAATCGTATCGTCCTTTTTTGGTCCTCCAATAATCGGTATCGGTATCAGTGTTGAAAAATCATAATCGGTCGACCTCTAATTAGAACCACGAAGCTGTGGTGGAGTTGATATGTTTTGCTTTTGGTTGATTCATTAAAAACAGCTATCATGATGTATGTGCAGTTTGGTGTGAGGATTTTAAGTGAATGAGCACACACACACACACACACACACACACTACACAACCTCTTATTTCCAACCTCCATCCACTCTTTACGTCCATCCTGAATCTCACTGATGATATGCCGGTCTCCTCTCCTCCGTCCCTCATTTGAATTTGAAGCGTTCCTCTTCTTTAATCTTCAAAGCCCTGATTGCTTTATCTCAATATATGAATATTCATGGCGTGGGCAGCCAGACTCTCAGTTCATTACCTTGCTGTAAATTCTAATGAGCGTTAGGCCTCCTCATGGTAATTGCCAATTGTTTTGCATTTTTGATTAGGCCATTATTGCCGTGCATTCTGAACATGTCTGCCCTGCCTGGCTGCCACGACAC
>NC_060198.1:6088469-6100969 GCF_021184085.1 Oncorhynchus gorbuscha
AGACACACACACACACACATCTCCCTTATACCTGCTGAGTCTAGATCGAATGCCACCAGGATATTTTTTGTCCGGAGGCGAAATAAGACAAGGCTCTGGTTTACCTATGTCAGAACCAGTTCAGACTGGTTAGCCAGCCAGTGCCTGTGTGCGTGTTTGTGTGTGTCTGTCTGTGTGTGTGTGTATGTGTGTGTGTGTGTGTGTGTGTGTGTGTGTGTGTGTGTGTGTGTGTGTGTGTGTGTGTGTGTGTGTGTGTGTGTGTGTGTGTGTGTGTGTGTGTTACTCTCTTCCGTGTGTGATGTAGTGTTATGCTGAAGGTGTTGGTGGTGAGAATTGAAGGGCTTAGAGGAGTCACCCTTCTGCACTTGCTTCACAGGTGTCTTCCTGTTGTGTTCCTGTTGTCTTCCTGTTGTCTTCCTGTTGTCTTCCTGTTGTCTTCCTGTACTCAGGTCTGGTGTATGTAGCTGATGAGAAATGGTCACAGACAGCTGAAGGTCAGGCAGACATCCAGTAGCCTAATCCCAGATCTGTTTATACTGTCTGGCTATGGTCATTAATGGCATGACAGTGACTATATGAGAAGGCAAAACACCACAAACAGATCTGGGATCAGGCTAGAAATTCAGTCCTAACCCACATAAAGAAGACTATAGTTTACTATAGAATACAACAGTACTTACTATAGAATTCTGTATTAAAATGTAATGTAAATGTAAATGTAATGTAAATGTAAAATGTAGTATACTGTAGAATACTATACTAGACACTGTAGTATCCCTTGGTCATGTGTAGTACGTACTATATAATTGTGTAGTATACTATAGAATACTATAGTAAAATCCACCAAACAAATGTCAGAAAAAGCACTACACTCTGCAAAAACTCATTTTTGTTACTGTAGTAAAAACTACTGTATTTAAGTTGCATATACCCTGCCCATTCCCCTCCCCCATATCCACATTTGTGCCACACATGAGAAACCTACATGCCAAGTGTAGACCATATATTGTTTTCCTTACAGGTTATGAAAAAGAGCAGAAGTTCTGAACTCTCTGTTTGGGAACTAGTCCTACCTACCTACCTACCTACCTACCTACCTACCTACCTACCTACCTACCTACCTACCTACCTACCTTCCTGAAGGCGAAAGACCCCCACTTCTATGTCAAAGATATTAAAACAAAAACACTTGAGTAAATGCTGCAGTAATGTCCCCAAAAACACTACAGTAAATACTACAGTATGCTACAGGCCGCAAAACACTACAGTAATTACTATAGTATATACTACTCTTTTTTTTACTACAGTATTTATACTATAGTAAACTGTAAATACTTCAGTATACTACAGTAAATCCTACCATATTCACTGTAGTGTTTTTGCAGAATTCAGGAAAGTATGCAAAAACAGTTTACTACAGTATAAATACAGTACAAAGAGTAGTATACACTATAGTATTGCTTTATGTGGGAACACATCACATCGTACATGCTAAGTAGTTAGAAGATCGCCTTAACATTTCACCAAGAAAACCCCATTCTAACCCTTATGGACAAACCACCCCACCAACTAATCAATGGACTATTTCATTGTCTTAAGGCATTTTTTTGAATGAAATATTCATTGAGATATTCATGTCTGATCTATGAAAAGATGTGTTTCTTTCCCATCGTGGCCATTCTCTATGGGATCCTTCGGGGAGATGGTGGTTGTCGTTGAAACACCCTGGTCCAAGTAGCTTTCATTGATCAATTCTTTTTGCATATTTATGAAGAAATTCCTTCCTCATTCCTCATGTGCCAGAGGGAAACTGTGGATATACAGTACCAGTCAAAAGTTTGGACACACCTACTCATTCCGGGGTTTTTCTTTATTTTTTTTACTATTTTCTACATTGTAAAATAATAGTGAAGACATTAAAACTATGAAATAACACATATGGAATTGTGTAGTAACCAAAAAAGTGTTAAAAAAATCAAAATATATTTATATTTGAGATTCTTCAAAGTAGCCACGCTTTGCCTTGATGACAGCTTTGCACACTCTTGGCGTTCTCTCAACCAGCTTCACCTGGAATGCGTTTTCCAACAGTCTTGAAGCAGTTCCCACATATGCTGAGAACTTGTTGGCTGCTTTTCCTTCACTCTGCAGTCCAACTCATCCCAAACCATCTCAATTGGGTTGAGGTCTGGTGATTGTGGAGGCCAGGTCATCTGATGCAGCACTACATCACTGTCCTTGGTCAAATAGCCCTTACACAGCCTGGAGGTGTGTTTTGGGTTATTGTCCAGTTGAAAAACAAATTATAGTCCCACTAAGCGCAAACCAGATGGGATGGCGTATCGCTGCAGAATGCTGTGGTAGCCATGCTGGTTAAGTGTATCTTGAATTCTTAATAAATCACCGACAGTGTCACCAGCAAAGCACCCCCACACCATCACACCTCCTCCTCCATGCTTCACGGTGGGAACCACACATGTGGAGATAATCCGTTCACCTACTCTGCGTCTCACAAAGACACAGAGGTTGGAACCAAAAACCTCAAATTTGGACTCATCAGACCGAAGGACAGATTTTCACCGGTCTAATGTCCATTGCTCGTGTTTCTTAACCCAAGCAAATCATCTCATCCTCTGCAGCAGAGGAAACTCTGGGTCTTCCTTTCCTTTGGTGGTCCTCATGAGAGCCAGTTTCATCATAGCTCTTGATGCACTTGAAGAAACTTTCAATGTTCTTGAAACTTTCTGGATTGACGGACTGTCATTTCTCTTTTCTTATTTGAGCTGGTCTTGCCATAATATGGACTTGGTATTTTACCAAATCTTTTGTTAACCACCCCTACCTTGTCACAATTGATTGGCTCAAATGCATTAAGATCGATTAAGCATTAAGAAGTTGCACAAATTAACTTTTAACAAGACACACCTTTTAATTTAAATGCATTCCAGGTGACTACCTCATGAAGCTGGTTGAAAGAATGCCAAGAGTGTGCAAAGCCGTCATCAAGCAAAGAATGGCTGGCTACTTTGAAGAATCTCAAATATAAATGTATTTTGATTTATTTGTTTAACACTTTTTTGGTTACTACATGATATAAATCTCTGACCATTACTCTCTTTGTATATGGGCAGGTTTTTCTTGTCTTTCGCCTCTTCTTTAAACATGAGCTCTCCTTCTCTCTTTCTCTCCTTCTCTCTTTCTCTCAAACATACTTCCTTATTTTCTTGAGCGGCATTTATTTTCTCTCACTGTGTGTGATGACGGCTGCTCTTAGCGCCCCCCCCCCCCCACACACACACACAAACACACTCACACACACATTTGCATATGTATATGTGCAGATTGTATGAGAAGAGACTTTCACATTTGGGGATAGTAATGGTGAGTGGGTGAGGGGTGTTTTAAGGGGGGGGGGGTGATGGACCCAGACAAAGCCGGCCACCACTCCCAGATGGCTGTCTGCTCTCTCCGGCCATGTGTCTGGTGAGGAGAGAGAGGGAGAGGAATGGAGGGTGGGATAGAGGGAGAGAGAGGGAAAGTGACAGAGAAAGAGAGAGAGAGAGAGACAGAGACATAGCATGGAGAGGTAGGGAGAAGAGGGAGGGATACACTCTTAGATAAAAAGGGTTCCCAAAAGGTTTCTTTGGCTGTCCCCATAGGAGAACCCTACCTGGAACCAAAAGGGGTTCTTCAAAGGGTTCTCCTATGGGGACAGCCAAAGAAACCTTTTAGGTTCAAGATAGCAACTTTTCTCTAAGTGTGTAGAAAGACCAGAGAGAGAGAGGGTGAGAGAAGGAGTGAGAGTTCATAGGGTTCATGGACCCATTCGCGTGACATCCGACTGAGAAAGGCACTCTGTGGAACTGCCATGTTCCCACATCCTTGTACTGGATACATTATAATACATTATAATACATTATGCATGAGGGAGGGAGGGAGGGAGAGAGGGAGGGAGGGAGAGGGAGAGAGAGAGGGAGAGGGAGGGAGGGAGGAGGGAGGGAGGGAGGATAGAGGGAGGGAGGGAGGGGGAGGGAGGGAGGGAGGGAGGGAGGAGGGAGGGAGGGAGGGAGGGAGGGAGGGAGGGAGGGAGGGGGAGGGAGGGAGGGAGGGAGGGAGGGAGGGAGGGAGGGAGGGAGGGGAGGGAGGGAGGGAGGGAGTCAGGGAGAGAGGGAGGGAGGGAGGGAGGGAGGGAGGGAGGGAGGGAGGGAGGGAGGGGAGAGAGAGAGAGAGAGAGAGAGAGAGGGAGGGAGGGAGGGAGGGAGGGAGTCAGGGAGGGAGGGAGGGAGGGGGGGGGGGGAGAGGGAGGGAGGGAGGGAGGGAGAGAGGGAGGGAGAGAGGGAGGGAGGAGAGAGGGAGGGAGGCAGGGAGAGAGGGAGGGAGGGAGGCAGGGAGAGAGGGAGGGAGGCAGAGAGGGAGGGAGGGAGGCAGAGAGGGAGAGAGAGAGGGAGGGAGGGAGGCAGGGAGAGGGGGAGGGAGGGAGGGAGAGAGAGAGGGAGGGAGGAGGGAGGGAGGCAGGGAGGGAGAGAGGGAGGCAGGGAGGGAGGGAGAGAGGGTGGGGGGGGGGTTGAGGGAGGGAGGGAAGAATGGAGATGAGTATTGTTGTTTATCTCAGGGCTAAGATGTCCCCATGGTAACCTACTTGTTAATGGGGTCACAGTAGCAACCAGGCCGTGATGTGATTGTGATGTCAGGATTATGTTATGACTGTAGCTGGACTTCACTGGAGTTTGACTGAGTTAAATGTGGTTTGATTTAGTGTGATTTCTGGGAAAATTATTACAATGTAACCAGCTTAATATGTACCTCAAACTGATAAAAAATGAAGGTAAAGTGAGAAAAAAATGCCAACCCCAAATCACCCCTGCACTTTCCCTTCTAAATCATCTTAAAAGGCCTGTCTCAGAACAGTTTAAGCTGCCATGCAGACCTTTCATATCTGGTAAACAGGTTTTAGAACTGATCTGAGAACAATTGAAGCAGCCTTTCAGACCTGTCAGAGGTGCTATGGTCTGGACAGACTCCCACGTTTCCTTGACCTTGATGTGTGTTGAACTTGAAGCCCAGATGTCATCATAGACACCATCGCAGACAGGAAGCCTCTGAAGATTGGCTCAGAGTCCAAGGTGACCACTGTACTCTCTCTCTCTATAGTGGTTTTGGCTATTTTCCCCCTCTCCTTCCTGTTCTTGGCTCTTTTGTTGCAACAAATCACCTGTCCTCTTGACCAGCCAGGCAGCATTGTGTTATCAGCCAAGGGTATACGTCAGCCAAACACCTTTGCTACAACCCTTATCCTATAGGGTCATAGTGCCAGAGAAATGTTTTTATGCTTTCATACATATACTTTTCTATGAGAAACTGTCTGGTCTGTGCCGCTGTGCTGTGCTGGGCCACATTGTTCATGCTGTACATGCCCCGTCCTTCCCCAGACGTTCACACTAGTGTGATGTGCGAAGTTGGAGGGACAGACTGCTGGTTGGTTATAAGGCCAGTGATTTGTCTCTCATCATCTGGTGCCACTCTGGATCCAACCTCCGAGTCCAAGGAGGGCGACTCTCTCAAATTTAAAAGGTTAATTTGCTTTAGCGTGTCTCTCCTTCCAATTTCTCTCTCTCTCTCTCTCTCTCTCTCTCTCTCTCTCTCTCTCTCTCTCTCTCTCTCTCTCTCTCTCTCTCTCTCTCTCTCTCTCTCCCTCTCTCTCGATCTCTCTCTCTCTCTCTCCCTCTCTCTCTCTCTCTCTCTCTCTCTCTCTCTCTCTCTCTCTCTCTCTCTCTCTCTCTCTCTCTCTCTCTCCCTCTCCCTCTCTCTCCCTCTCATTCTCGACTCCTGTTCCAACAAGTAGTGTAGGAGCTTAAGTCAACACATCTGACTCCTTGGAAACTGAAACCAAGGTAAAATAAACTGGGAGGCAAGCACAACTCTCTCTCTCTCTCTCTCTCTCTCTCTCTCTCTCTCTCTCTCTCTCTCTCTCTCTCTCTCTCTCTCTCTCTCTCTCTCTCTCTCTCTCTCTCTCTCTCTCTCTCTCTCTCTCTCTCTCTCTCTCTCTCTCTCTCTCTCTCTCTCTCTCTCTCTCTCTCTCTCTCTCTCTCTCTCTCTCTCTCTTCTTTACCAGTACACTATTCTTCACATAGCTTCAATAATATTTAGATAGAAAAATCTTTCAGTTAGTCCGGTGAGAACTCAGTATCTTTAGTGTAGAGGACGATGTTAAGGCGAGAGCTGTGTGGGAGAGATACCAGACCTCCTCTCCCCTCATCAGTGCAACTCCAGCCAAGGGCTCACTGTGTGGTAGGATGTATGTGTTCCCTGCAAACATTTTGGAAGTGAAAATCTCTCCCAGACCACTGACGGACGGTGCCTCCCTCCCCCTCTCTGCCCCTCCTCCACCCCACCGACCGACTGGACTGACTGGCCTTCCCCCGGCTAACCCCCCTCCGTCTCCCCTCTCTATCCCTCACCACATATCCTCCCCCCCTATACTCCGTCGTCCCTGTCTGGATCCTGTCATGTCATTATCTGAGGGTCGGCGCAGAGGGGCCTCTCTTCCTCTCTTTATCTGTCTCACACACACACACGCCAAATGCAGGCACACACATTTGTGTATAGCAAGTTTGCTGGAATTTTGTTCAGTTTTAAAAGGATTACATTGTTGGTGTTCATACTACCTACCCCCCCCCCCCATATCTCCCCGCTTAATTTAAAGCCAAAGTGCCCACAGCTGTTGTTGGGTAGCGGTCCCGCCGGTGGCTTAAAAGAAAGTGCGGGTCAGTCAGGGTATTAGCATAGGCTAATCACTAGAGGATGAACAGACCAGGGGGAGAGGTGGGGAAGCTGTCTGGTTCTCTGGTGGCTCTGACCACCACCACCATTAGGGCTCTACTACTGGCCAGTCGCACACAGGGGCAGCCAGTTTCCTATGCACTAAAACGCCAGCTAATTTGCTTACACAAAATGGATGCCCGGTCGTGGCTTCGCCTATGGGCTGCATGAGAAGCTGTGGGCAGCTATTATTAGCGTATTCTCCCTTTAGTTATCTGAGAGTGGTGCTTTTAGCCCCCATTTGAGTGGCTGACACTTGGGTTTCTGGAGCAGATGAAGTGAAATTTTAGCAGCTTTTCGGGCCCTAACCGTAAAACCACACAAAGGAAGCAGCTGGCGCTAATGTAATCTAGCACCCCTCAAGGATGGGCTCTCTGGTTGTCTGTTGTGTCTGTCTGTCTGTCTGTCTGTCTGTCTGTCTGTCTGTCTGTCTGTCTGTCTGTCTGTCTGTCTGTCTGTCTGTCTGTCTGTCTGTCTGTCTGTCTGTCTGTCTGTCTGTCTGTCTGTCTGTGTTTCTGTCCAACAACACTCTTTTGTTTTTCATTTTTTCTCCCTCTGCCCTCTCTCAAAAATAGTATATACTATCCCCTGTTTCCCACTTCCTCCCTTCATATTTTATCTCCTTGACTCTTGCCATACAACAATCATTATAAATTGTATAGGCTTTACTTTTTTTCTTGACTTTTCTTCATTATATCTGTTCATCCTCTTCCACTCTCTTGTTCTGTAAAGGTGTCCATCAGAAATGATTACACCCGTCGCTCTATAGCTGAACAAGTCGCTGAGCAAGTTTCTCATCTCTCATTTCCCCAAGTATTTCTCCTGAGCATCATATCAGGCTTAGAGACCAGTATATACATCTTGACCCAGCATAAACCCGAGCCCAGTTACAGTTCACCTTCTGAGTATGTTCAGTTCATCTTCCCAGAATGCAGCACAACGCGGCGAGGCAGTCGAGGTCGTCGACCTGGGGAACTGGCGTCTCTGAGAAGCCGTCAATTCCCCCCTCGTCGCCGTGGGAACATGAGTGGCCGCCGTTAACGGGGGGCGCATGGGGGATCAGTGTAGCCCCATAGCGTGACAGAGCTGTAGCCGTTAGGGGTGACACCAGAGGGGTGTCGGAGTGTGTGTGTCAAAGTGTGTGTGACTTGACTCGTGTGGCATGAGTGCTGGTAGTTTCCCCTAGTGTGACGCAGGCCCTCTGAAACGGGCACACGCTTAGAAAAAAAAGAGTTCCCAAAAGGGTTCAGCTGTCCCCATAGGATAAGCCTTTTTGGTTCCAGGTAGAACCCATTTTGGTTCCAGGTAGAACTTTCAGTTTCCATGTAGAACCCTCTGGGGAAAGGGTTCTACCTGGAACCAAAAAGGGTTCTTCAAAGGGTCCTCTTATGGGGACCGCCGGATAACCCTTTTAGAGTCTGGACAGCACCTGTTTCAGAGTGGACTGTTGATTTGCACTGGCGCTGGTTGTCTGTAGATGTACACGTTAGGCTTCACTGTGTATCATCATTCACGGTGTATCATTTTTCTATCTCATGTGGTACCACACTGCTTCAATGTTCCATTGTGAGGCCCCACTCTCCACTGTTTAAACATGGCGCTCTCTCACTCTCTCTGTCAATTCAGTTTTATTGTCTGCTAGAGAACAGCTAGGGCACAAACATCTCCCACATAAATCTCCTCCCGAGCTGTTCTTCTCTGTTCCAGACAACGTTGACAGTCAGCCGTACCCTCTTTTACCCCTGCACATCCCAGTTTCCTCACGCTGTGGGCATTGGCCAAAGGGGAGAGAAAGTTCAAGCCGATACTCGCTCTGCTCACTCGCTGAAAATGTATCCACAACTCAGAAGTCATTGGACATCTTTCAAAATGATGTTTTGATCCAACTCTGGCCCCGCGGTGGGGCCACGTATGTGTGCCGTCTTGCCCGGTGCCTGTGTGGAATGTCTGTCGGTGAGTTTGTGGGTCCTGTGTGTGTGTGTGCGTGTGCGTGTGTGCGTGTGCGCGTGCGTGCGTGTGTGCGTGCGTGCGTGCGTGCGTGCGTGTGTGTGTGTGTGTGTGTGTGTGTGTGTGTGTGTGTGTGTGTGTGTGTGTGTGTGTGCGTGCGTGCGTGCGTGCGTGCGGGCGTGCGTGCGTGCGTGCGTGTGCGTGCGTGCGTGCGTGTGTGTGCGTGCGTGTGTGTGTGTGTGTGTGTGTGTGTCAGTGCACTCCTGTCTGTGTGTGTGTTAAAGAGTATGGCTGGACAGTGCTGTGTGGGTATCCTGCTCGTTGCAGCTGTCTGTCTATAAATCCAGTTGTCACTAAAGGAACATAGCTTCTCTTCTAGAACTCCTGCTCTCCCTCCCTCTCTCTCTCCTGCCTTCAAACCCTCCCTCCCTTCACCGAACGGGGGGGAATGTATAAACAGAAAATGTGTGAGATGGCATGTAACGAAAAAGATAAGGAATTCTTTGTCTGTTTTGGATTTAACTGTTGACCGTTGAATGCTTGAGTCAGAGTCACTGGGCAGCCGCTCTCTCCATTCAATTCCATTTAAGGGCTTTATTGGCATGGGAAACATATGTTAACATAACAATGTACAATAAACACTACACTCACAAAAGTTCCAAAAGAATAAAGACATTTCAAATGTCATATTATGTGCAAATAGTTAAAGTACACAAGGGAAAATAAATGAACATACATATGGGGTTGTATTTACAATGGTGTCTGTGCTTCTCTGGTTGCCCTTTTCTTGTGGCAACAGGTCACAAATCTTGCTACTGTGATATTTCACAGTTTATCAATATTGTGTCCCCCTTACCTACCCCTCGACCATCTCTCTCGGCCCTCTCTCTCGGACCTCTCTCTCGGCCCTCTCTCTCGACCCTCTCTCTCGGCCCTCTCTCTCTCACCTCTCTCTCACCCCTCTCTCTCACCCCTCTCTCTCGACCCCTCTCTCTCGGACCTCTCTCTCGGACCTCTCTCTCACCCCTCTCTCTCGAACCTCTCTCTCACCCCTCTCTCTCGTACCTCTCTCTCACCCCTCTCTCTCACCTCTCTGTCGGACCTCTCTCTCACCCCTCTCTCTCGCACCTCTCTCTCACCCCTCTCTCTCACCCCTCTCTCAGGACCTCTCTCTCACCCCTCTCTCTCACCCCTCTCTCTCACCCCTCTCTCTCACCCCACTCTCTCGGAGCTCTCTCTCGAACCTCTCTCTCACCCCTCGCTCTCACCCTCTCTCTCGAACCTCTCTCTCACCCCTCTCTCTCGGACCTCTCTCTCACCCCTCTCTCTCGAACCTCTCTCTCACCCCTCTCTCTCACCCCTCTCTCTCACCCCTCTCTCTCACCCCTCTCTCTCGGACCTCTCTCTCATAACCTCTATCTCACCCCTCTCTCTCGAACCTCTCTCTCACCCCTCTCTCTCACCCCTCTCTCTCGATTCTCTCTCTCGGCCCTCTCTCTCGGACCTCTCTCTCACCCCTCTCTCTCAACCCTCTCTCTCGAACCTCTCTCTCACCCCTCTCTCTCGAACCTCTCTCGAACCTCTCTCTCACCCCTCTCTCTCACCCCTCTCTCTCGAACCTCTCTCTCACCCCTCTCTCTCGGACCTCTCTCTCATAACCTCTCTCTCACCCCTCTCTCTCGGACCTCTCTCTCACCCCTCTCTCTCGATTCTCTCTCTCGGCCCTCTCTCTCGGACCTCTCTCTCACCCCTCTCTCTCACCCCTCTCTGTCGGACCTCTCTCTCGGACCTCTCTCTCACCCCTCTCTCTCACCCCTCTCTCTCGAACCTCTCTCTCACCCCTCTCTCTCAAACCTCTCTCTCGTAACCTCTCTCTCACCCCTCTCTCTCGGACCTCTCTCTCGGCCCTCTCTCTCAGACCTCTCTCTCGTACCTCTCTCTCGGACCTCTCTCTCACCCCTCTCTCTCGGTCCTCTCTCTCGGCCCTCTCTCTCGACCTCTCTCTCACACCTCTCTCTCGAACCTCTCTCTCGGACCTCTCTCTCACCCCTCTCTCTCACCCCTCTCTCTCACCCCTCTCTCTCACCCCTCTCTCTCGGACCTCTCTCTCGGCCCTCTCTCTCGGACCTCTCTCTCGGACCTCTCTTTCACCTATCTCTCTCGGCCCTCTCTCTCGACCCCTCCTCTCGTCCCCTCTGCCCTCCCTTAGTTCTGGGCTGCAATACTGCTATACACTTCTCTGCCTTGTGTTTATCTATAGGGCCTTGGGACAGATTGTTGGCACGGGTTCACAGGTAACATTCCAGCATGGTTTGAGATCTTAGGCCCGAGCCTTGTTAAAATCACCATTTATAGGCTCCAGCTGGCTACAAGGAACCAACTTCCAGGCTGGTGGGGCTACCTATTTAATTCTTATTAACCCATTGGTGTTAGTGTTATAGTATGCATGAGGACTGAGGAGAAGAAACTCTGGGAATAGCCTGGCTAGATTCCACGTAGCTCGGTAGCATCGCATTCAATGTATTTAGCTGAAAACAGGCTGTAACCCGAGGTGAATACCAACATGTTTAGTAAATTTGGGCTTTCAAAATGTGGTGCTGCCTGTGACTCTTAGCCAAATCACAAAATAACGTCTATCAAATACATCTGCTTATACAAAGCAGACCCACTTCAGGCCAGGCTGTGGTAGAAATGAGAGAGGTGGTGACGGTGGGCCATTTCAACTCCAAGGGTCCTAGCACCCTCCCTTTCTCCTCCCTGGCTCTGCCCAGGGCCTGTATTCAACAAAGCGTCTCTGAATAAGAGGTCTGACCTAGGATCAGGTTTGACTTTTCCGTCATGGTGAATAAGAGGAGGGGACCTGATCCCAGATCAGGCGCTTGGTGAGTTTGAGCCCTGCTCTGCTCTAGTCTACACAGTACTGTGGCATGGCATAGATTAGAGTCTTAGACCACATGTGTCTAATTAAGACAGAGACTGCATGGAATCTGGTACGGCAAGGCCCTGAGATGAAGAGTAGTGGGGAGCGTGGGCTGCCTTCGCCAAGCGTATGGCCCATCCATCTTACAGACTGTTATTGAGGGTCAACGTTACATGTGTGTCGCTTACTGCTTCTCATGCACCCCTCCTTTCCACCCCTCCTTTTCCTCCCTCTTTTCCCGCACTCCTCTTCACAGTAAGTGGGCTTTCAAATGGAGTGCGAAGGAAAGCGCGGAGAAGGACACGTGTGTTTCCAACGGGGAACTTGTCTTGGCGTAAGCCGACACAAAAAAAAAACAGTTTGTAGGTCAGCGTCGAGCGTGCACGGCCACTTCCCGAAAGTGCGCTGTGTGTCTCTTCCTGCTATTGTCAATGACTCGGAGTGGGGGGGAAGGGGGCTAGGGTGAGGGGGGAGTTGTGGCTTGTTGAACAGGAGGCGGTTTTGCAATATTAATACCATTTGGAACTTGTTTCCGGGTTCTTGCGCCATTTCCCTCAAGTCCTTTATGAATTAGTTAGGAATAAACAGCAGTAGGGGTGTTGGACGGGACCGGGACATTGTGTGGGCTCAGCATGCTGGTCTTGCTATCTCTACATACATACTGCTTGAGATTGGACGTTGTCCTCGTGTGCGGTGTTACTCTGGAATAGACTTCTGGTGTTACGTGATTCAAGGCAGTTTGATTTAAACCCGATCAGAGGAAAGAAATCCAACTCTTTACAACGTCCAATGAAATACTTACTATGTTGCTGCA
>NC_060198.1:6105969-6135969 GCF_021184085.1 Oncorhynchus gorbuscha
TGTCTCTAATGGTTCTAGTGGGTCAGAGAAACACAGTCCCAGTTCTGGCTGCTCCTATCATCTGTCTCTAATGGTTCTAGTGGGTCAGAGAAACACAGTCCCGGGCCTGGCTGCTCCTATCATCTGTCTCTAATGGTTCTAGTGGGTCAGAGAAACACAGTCCCGGGCCTGGCTGCTCCTATCATCTGTCTCTAATGGTTCTAGTGGGTCAGAGAAACACAGTCCCGGTTCTGGCTGCTCCTATCATCTGTCTCTAATGGTTCTAGTGGGTCAGAGAAACACAGTCCCAGTCCTGGCTGCTCCTATCATCTGTCTCTAATGGTTCTAGTGGGTCAGAGAAACACAGTCCAGGTTCTGGCTGCTCCTATCATCTGTCTCTAATGGTTCTAGTGGGTCAGAGAAACACAGTCCCGGTTCTGGCTGCTCCTATCATCTGTCTCTAATGGTTCTAGTGGGTCAGAGAAACACAGTCCCGGTTCTGGCTGCTCCTATCATCTGTCTCTAATGGTTCTAGTGGGTCAGAGAAACACAGTCCCGGTTCTGGCTGCTCCTATCATCTGTCTCTAATGGTTCTAGTGGGTCAGAGAAACACCGTCCCGGTTCGGCTGCTCCTATCATCTGTCTCTAATGGTTCTAGTGGGTCAGAGAAACACAGTCCAGGTTCTGGCTGCTCCTATCATCTGTCTCTAATGGTTCTAGTGGGTCAGAGAAACACTGTCCCGGTTCTGGCTGCTCCTATCATCTGTCTCTAATGGTTCTAGTGGATCAGAGAAACACTGTCCCGGTTCTGGCTGCTCCTATCATCTGTCTCTAATGGTTCTAGTGGATCAGAGAAACACAGTCCAGGTTCTGGCTGCTCCTATCATCTGTCTCTAATGGTTCTAGTGGATCAGAGAAACACTGTCCCGGTTCTGGCTGCTCCTATCATCTGTCTCTAATGGTTCTAGTGGGTCAGAGAAACACCGTCCAGGTTCTGGCTGCTCCTATCATCTGTCTCTAATGGTTCTAGTGGGTCAGAGAAACACAGTCCCGGGCCTGGCTGCTCCTATCATCTGTCTCTAATGGTTCTAGTGGATCAGAGAAACACAGTCCCGGTTCTGGCTGCTCCTATCATCTGTCTCTAATGGTTCTAGTGGGTCAGAGAAACACAGTCCCGGGCCTGGCTGCTCCTATCATCTGTCTCTAATGGTTCTAGTGTGTCAGAGAAACACAGTCCAGGTTCTGGCTGCTCCTATCATCTGTCTCTAATGGTTCTAGTGGATCAGAGAAACACAGTCCTGGTTCTGGCTGCTCCTATCATCTGTCTCTAATGGTTCTAGTGGGTCAGAGAAACACAGTCCCGGTTCTGGCTGCTCCTATCATCTGTCTCTAATGGTTCTAGTGGGTCAGAGAAACACCGTCCCGGTTCTGGCTGTTCCCCCTATCATCTGTCTCTAATGGTTCTAGTGGGTCAGAGAAACACAGTCCCGGGCCTGGCTGCTCCTATCATCTGTCTCTAATGGTTCTAGTGGATCAGAGAAACACAGTCCCGGTTCTGGCTGCTCCTATCATCTGTCTCTAATGGTTCTAGTGGGTCAGAGAAACACAGTCCCGGGCCTGGCTGCTCCTATCATCTGTCTCTAATGGTTCTAGTGTGTCAGAGAAACACAGTCCAGGTTCTGGCTGCTCCTATCATCTGTCTCTAATGGTTCTAGTGGATCAGAGAAACACAGTCCTGGTTCTGGCTGCTCCTATCATCTGTCTCTAATGGTTCTAGTGGGTCAGAGAAACACAGTCCCGGTTCTGGCTGCTCCTATCATCTGTCTCTAATGGTTCTAGTGGGTCAGAGAAACACCGTCCCGGTTCTGGCTGTTCCCCCTATCATCTGTCTCTAATGGTTCTAGTGGGTCAGAGAAACACAGTCCTGGTTCTGGCTGCTCCTATCATCTGTCTCTAATGGTTCTAGTGGATCAGAGAAACACAGTCCCGGGCCTGGCTGCTCCTATCATCTGTCTCTAATGGTTCT
This sequence comes from Oncorhynchus gorbuscha, assembly GCF_021184085.1. NCBI lineage: Eukaryota > Metazoa > Chordata > Actinopteri > Salmoniformes > Salmonidae > Oncorhynchus > Oncorhynchus gorbuscha. Next base: position 6,107,975 of record NC_060198.1, read on the forward strand.
AGTGGATCAGAGAAACACAGTCCCGGTTCTGGCTGCTCCTATCATCTGTCTCTAATGGTTTTAGTGGGTCAGAGAAACACTGTCCTGGTTCTGGCTGCTCCTATCATCTGTCTCTAATGGTTCTAGTGGATCAGAGAAACACAGTCCCGGTTCTGGCTGCTCCTATCATCTGTCTCTAATGGTTCTAGTGGATCAGAGAAACACAGTCCCGGGCCTGGCTGCTCCTATCATCTGTCTCTAATGGTTTTAGTGGGTCAGAGAAACACAGTCCCGGTTCTGGCTGCTCCTATCATCTGTCTCTAATGGTTCTAGTGGATCAGAGAAACACAGTCCCTGTCCTGGCTGCTCCTATCATCTGTCTCTAATGGTTTTAGTGGGTCAGAGAAACACAGTCCCGGTTCTGGCTGCTCCTATCATCTGTCTCTAATGGTTCTAGTGGATCAGAGAAACACAGTCCCTGTCCTGGCTGCTCCTATCATCTGTCTCTAATGGTTTTAGTGGGTCAGAGAAACACAGTCCCGGTTCTGGCTGCTCCTATCATCTGTCTCTAATGGTTCTAGTGGATCAGAGAAACACAGTCCCGGGCCTGGCTGCTCCTATCATCTGTCTCTAATGGTTCTAGTGGGTCAGAGAAACACAGTCCCGGGCCTGGCTGCTCCTATCATCTGTCTCTAATGGTTCTAGTGGGTCAGAGAAACACAGTCCTGGTCCTGGCTGCTCCTATCATCTGTCTCTAATGGTTCTAGTGGGTCAGAGAAACACAGTCCCGGGCCTGGCTGCTCCTATCATCTGTCTCTAATGGTTCTAGTGGGTCAGAGAAACACAGTCCTGGTCCTGGCTGCTCCTATCATCTGTCTCTAATGGTTCTAGTGGGTCAGAGAAACACAGTCCCGGGCCTGGCTGCTCCTATCATCTGTCTCTAATGGTTCTAGTGGGTCAGAGAAACACCGTCCCAGTCCTGGCTGCTCCTATCATCTGTCTCTAATGGTTCTAGTGGGTCAGAGAAACACAGTCCCGGGCCTGGCTGCTCCTATCATCTGTCTCTAATGGTTCTAGTGGGTCAGAGAAACACAGTCCTGGTTCTGGCTGCTCCTATCATCTGTCTCTAATGGTTCTAGTGGGTCAGAGAAACACAGTCCAGGTTCTGGCTGCTCCTATCATCTGTCTCTAATGGTTCTAGTGGGTCAGAGAAACACAGTCCCGGTTCTGGCTGCTCCTATCATCTTTTATGACTGTGGAAAGGTAATAAGTATGAAAGTGATTTGAGAGTGGAACCAACACAGAACACATTTCTTACTGGCACAGTACACAGCTCGACAGAGCTAGAGCCCAAACCAAAGACCACCAGGCTTCACGTAGTCAGTTATCTCACAGTAAATCTCCCTTCATGCCAGCCAAGTTCTTTCTTTCTGTCTCGGTCTCTCTCTCTCTCTGACTCTTTTCTTTCCTTGTGATGTGTCTTGTCTGTCTTTTTCTGCTCGCTCTCTCTCTCTCTCTCTCTGACTCTTTTCTTTCCTTGTGATGTGTCTTGTCTGTCTTTTTCTGCTCGCTCTCTCTCTCGCTCTCTCTGACTCTTTTCTTTCCTTGTGATGTGTGTAGTCTGTCTTTTTCTGCTCGCTCTCTCTCTCTCTCTCTCTCTGACTCTTTTCTTTCCTTGTGATGTGTCTTGTCTGTCTTTTTCTGCTCGCTCTCTCTCTCGCTCTTGTTTTTCTTTCTCTCAGACTCTCTTCTTTCCTTTCCGTTTGATGTGTGTAGTCAGTGGGTTAGCAGTCTGACTGAACCTTGCTGTTGCCACACTAATGTCTGTTTTTCAAACCTGGAATCCCCGGACGGACTGTTTCTTAGAACACGGTTAGCTCTCCCCTTCTCTCTTCTCCCTCACTGTGTTTTCTCGTTGGTAAGCCGCATTTCCTGCATCAGGCCTTGTTTCAGAGCAAGTGTTGGTCAAACAGGCTCTTTGTTGGTGGCCAGTGGCTCAGTGCACCACAAAGTAGTCTGGCCTGGGACAAAGGCAACTGTGTGTGTGTGTGTGTGTGTGTGTGTGTGTGTGTGTGTGTGTGTGTGTGTGTGTGTGTGTGTGTGTGTGTGTGTGTGTGTGTGTGTGTGTGTGTGTGTGTGTGTGTGTGTGTGTGTGTGTGTGTGTGTGTGTGTGTGTGTGTGTGTGTGTGTGTGTGTGTGAGAGAGAGAGAGAGAGAGAGAGAGAGAGAGAGAGAGAGAGAGAGAGAGAGAGAGAGAGAGAGAGAGAGAGAGAGAGAGAGAGAGAGAGAGAGAGAGAGAGAGAGAGCAGGGCTGTGACCACTTGGAACACACAGCGTTGGGGTGAATACTGAAGGAGAGAGGGCAGACACACACACACACACACACACACACACACACACACACACACACACACACACACACACACACACACACACACACACACACACACACACACACACACACACACACACACACACACACACATGGGAAAGATAATGGCAGACTGGACCCCCCATCCTCCTCCATCACCAGTCTCTTGTCCATGAATCCACAAATGACATGAACAGACTCGTAGTCACATTTACACTTTCTATCACAGCACTCTGAAGAGGTGTCCATATCCTCCCTGATCACTCCTACCAACACCCAGAAACACTTAGGAATATTGGCAGGGACCGTTATTAGAATAATCACTCTTCAGGTGGAAGTCCAAAATGGCTGAGCTGACATACAGTGTTCTCCTGGCTGTCTCTCTCCTCCTCTGATGCCTTGCTAATCCTATAACAACATTCCTCCATTACCTCAATGACCGATATCTGTGAGAGCCAGTTGGGACGGTCGGGAGGAGGAGGGAGAGACTTAGCAGGGGTTGGTCAAGAACAAAACAGAACGGTGGAAAAGTCAAGTCCTCGCAGGAACAGTAGAAAGTTGGCTTGGGGACGGAGAGTTGTTACCGTGGCGTTGTGAACTTGTTACCTCAGGGTTCAAGGTCATTGTCGATTGTAGCCTACGGCTGTTGTTCGTGTGTCGCTGTGTTTGAGTGGTAGGGTTTCAGTTGGGGTGGAGGGGGTCTGGCTGATACTGACACTAGTGTAGGGGGGTGAGGGGTGAGGGGTTACGGGGGCGGAGGGTTGGGAGTAGGGGGTGTGGAGGTGCATATTGCAGCAGAGGAACAATGAGAGGGTCTGGATCTGCGTGTACTGCAGGCTGCAGTACCTCCCTAGACTAGACTGTTCATAATCATCCCATCACTATTGCTTTGTCTAGCCTGGCCTTGTCTCCTTCTGTCTGACTGGCTGAGACAGTATTGGAATACATGTGATCCTGCAGAATGGGCCATATGGGCAATATCTTGCTGTTTAACATGTCCTTTCCCATTTGTCCTTGTGCTCTTTGCATGGCTGCGGATCATATTCTCTGGTGATAGCAGTGCATTGTACAGAGGAAGACACTGTAATTAGCCCTCTTCTGCTTTGTGTTGCGAGGGGTTGAAATGTCCTTGGTAGGCTTGTTTTCCTCTTTTTCTGTTATTCCTCTTTTCGTTCATTCTTTCTCGCTCTCTCGCGCTCCATCTCTTCTATTCTCTATCTCTCTTTCTCTCTCCGTTTTTTTCCCTTTTATTCTTTCTCTCCCCCCCTCTCTCTATCTCCTCCTCTCCCCCCTATCTCCGTAATCCTTCTCCCCAGCCTTGGTTTCAGCCCAGTCTCTCCTCTCCTGGTCCTATTTCAAAGGGACCTCGACTTAGTTTTAGCTTTAGAGCTTCTAGAATCTGGAGACCGTTCGCTGAACGGGTTCTCTTCTTTTTCTTTCCATTGGAGACGAACATTAGAAGATAATTCCCCCAAGCTTCCCTTTTTATAATCTTCAAGGCCATCAAATTCCCTGTCAGGACGTGTTTCTCTGCTTCCTCGCACGCTGTCCTTCCCTTTGAGCCGGGATCATTAGAGAGGGATAGGGTGCGTGCCAAATGGCCCCTATGGGCCCTGGTCAATACTATATAGGGAATAGAGTTCCATTTGAGAAGCACCCATAGTCTAGTCAAGGCCAATTTAGATATCTTCTTTTTGTTGTTTAGTGTCTGCCGGACAGGCGGGTGGGAATGGGTACGTCACATTGGTCCGGCTCGGTGCCAATCAATATGACGAGGGCATCAATTATCCACCCTGTTCTGTGTTGTCGTCTCGTGAGCAGGGAGGTTTCAAACGTCATCTGGACCAGATGATTGCACAGCGAGAGACGGATGTTTCTGATGTATAGGCAAATGATTTAGGGGCCGGCCGTGTTGTGGAGCTCCGCTGTCCTTCACGACTGTCGTCTCAGGCAGCCATTACGAATGGCACCTTCACGCCTGGCACCTTCACGCCGTGCTACCCCACGCGTGTGCCTCGATCCTCCTCCGACAGATAGACAGGTGTAGGCCTCAGAGGAAGAGAAGGTGTATACCCCACGCGTGTGCCTCGATCCTCCTCCGACAGATAGACAGGTGTAGGCCTCAGAGGAAGAGAAGGTGTATACGCCACGTGAGCCGTTCTCCTCCTGCCTCGTCCTTTTCAACAACATCAGTTTCCCCACATAGGGAGACTGTAGGGTGGCACGTGTTGTCGGGAAAGGGTTGCAGATCACTGTAAAATCCAAGCAGAACAGGACCACAAAGCGTGGTTGTAAAGGAACGTTTTAAGAGTAATTTGGGTCTTTGGTTTCGTTCAGTAAAAAAACATGTTGGAAATACATAAGATGTAAATCAAATCAAATCAAATTTTACATAAGGTGTATAGGCTGCTATACCTCCACTCCATCAATATAATGACCCCCAAAAAACGCAGTGCATTTTTATATGTGAGTATATGTGGAAAGGCAGAACGTGGGCAAATTGCCTTTTTATGATGGAAAAAATCCATAGGAGGTCAGAGCCCCTTGCAGGTGGCAGCAATTAACTGTAATTTTTGCGGATTGTAATGATCCATAATTTGCCAGCCCCCCAGATCTCTTTTCAGTGGAAAAAAAGGTTCCGTGGAGCTGCCTTTGATTGGATGCACATTTCCCTGTTGCTTGCTGGCCTTTAAAGGCCCAACCCTTGATTCGAAAAACAACAAAACGGCAGCCCCACTCAGTTTGCTATAAAGCTGAGGGATGAATGGATCAATGGGTATAGCTGTATCATTGACAAGGGCCGTACATATCAAAGAGTGACTCTTTAAGTGGGATTGTCATGAGAGTGCCAGGGTGGCAGGGAGGCCGACACGTGAGAATCTGTTTTTCAACCGCATTCTTCTTCTCCTCCTTCAGGCTGCTCTAGCAGCGGGAGCCCAGCCTGCACAGTGTCCTCCTCACCCCTAGCCTCGACAGCCACAGTGGGGTACAGCAAGGCTGGGCTTCTGCCCCGTCCGCCATCTTAGCAACGGCTAATCTTTATAGCTGGCAGCACATTCTTGTTTTTGGTTAAGTGCCTGCCTGCCTGCCTGCCTGCCTGCCTGCCTGCCTGCCTGCCTGCCTGCCTGCCTGCCTGCCTGCCTGCCTGCCTGACAGATCAAACAAAACAAAAAAAGAAACAAAAGGAGAGAAGAAACGAAAGCAGAGATGAAGGAGAAGAGGCACATTTGAGGAGTGGTGTAGAGAATGTGCTACTTTGCATATCTCACTTCTCCTTTCTCTATTCTTCTTTTCTATTCACCTGAGAGGATTTCAAATCAAGCTGTAAACCATGAAACTATCCCAAATAGAATAATAATACATGAAACCACCCTCAAATCATTCCCTGGCTCTCTCCTTTTTTGTCACCGGCAAAGCACCCCCACACCATCACACCTCCTCCTCCATGCTTCACGGTGGGAACCACATGTGCGGAGATCATCCGTTCACCTACACAAAAATTCAAACATTTAGACTCGTCATACCAAGGGATCGATTTCAACCGGTCTAATGTTCATTGCTCGTGTTTCTTGGTTAAAGCAAGTCTCTTCTTCTTATTGGTGTCCTTTAGTAGTGGTTTCTTTTCAGCAATTCTACCGTGAAGGCCTGATTCACACAGTCTCCTCTGAACAGTTGATGTTGAGATGTGTCTGTTACTTGAACTCTGTGCAGCAGTTATTTGGGCTGGTAACTGTAATGAACTTATCCTCTGCAGCAGAGGTAACTCTGGGTCTTCCTTTCCTGTGGAGGTCCTCATGAGAGACAGTTTCATCATAGCGCTTGATGGTTTTTGCGACTGCACTTGAAGAACCTTTCTAAGTTCTTGAATTTTTCTGGATTCACTGACCTTCATGTCTTAAAGTAATGATGGACTGATGTTGCTCTTTGCTTATTTGAGCCGTTCTTGCCATAATATGGACTTGGTCTTTTACCAAATAGGGCTTTCTTCTGTATACCAACCCTACCTTGTCACAACACAACTGATTGTCTCAAACACGTTAAGAATGAAAGAAATTCCACAAATGAACTTTTAACACGGCACCCCTGTTAATTTAAATGCATTTCAGGTGACTACCTCAGCAAGCTGGTTGCTTTGAAGAATCTCAAATATGTCATATATTTTCAGTTGTTTAACACTTTTTTGGTGACTACATGATTCCATATGTGTTATTTCATAGTTTTGATGTCTTCACTATTATTCTACCATGTAGAAAATAGTAAAAATAAAGAAAAACCCTGGAATGAGTAAGTGTGTCCAAACTTTTGACTGGTACTATATATATATATATATATACAGTGAGAGGGAAAAGTATTTGATCCCCTGCTGATTTTGTATGTTTGCCCACTGACAAAGAAATGATCAGTCTATCATTTTAATGGTAGGTTTATTTGAACAGTGAGAGACAGAATAACAACAACAAAATCCAGAAAATGTCATAAATTGATTTGCATTTTAATGAGGGAAATAGGTATTTGACCCCTCTGCAAAACATGACTTCGTACTTGGTGGCAAAACCCTTGTTGGCAATCACAGAGGTCAGACGTTTCTTGTAGTTGGCCACCAGGTTTGTGCACACATCTCAGGAGGGATTTTGTCCCACTCCTCTTTGCAGATCTTCTCCAAGTCGTTAAGGTTTCGAGGCTGACGTTTGGCAACTCGAACCTTCACCTCCCTCCACAGATTTTCTATGGGATTAAGGTCTGGAGACTGGCTAGGCAACTCCAGGACCTTAATGTTCTTCTTCTTGAGCCACTCCTTTGTTGCCTTGGCCGTGGGTTTTGGGTCATTGTCATGCTGGAATACCTATCCACGACCCATTTTCAATGCCTTGGCTAAGGGAAGGAGGTTCTCACCCAAGATTTGACGGTACATGGCCCCGTCCATCGTCCCTTTCATGCTGTGAAGCTGTCCTGACCCCTTAGCAGAAAAACACCTCCAAAGCATAATATTTCCACCTCAATGTTTGGCGGTGGTGATGGTGTTCTTGGGGTCATAGGCAGCATTCCTCCTCCTCCAAACACGGCGAGTTGAGTTGATGCCAAAGAGCTCAATTTTGGTCTCATCTGACCACAACACTTTCACCCAGTTGTCCTCTGAATCATTCAGCTGTTCATTGGCAAACTTCAGACGGGCATGTATATGTGCTTTCTTGAGCAGGGGGACCTTGCGGGCGCTGTAGGATTTCAGTCCTTCACGGCGTAGTGTGTTACCAATTGTTGATGACTATCGTCCCAGCTGCCTTGAGATCGTTGACAAGATCTTCCTGTGTAGTTCTGGGCTGATTCCTCACTGTTCTCATGATCATTGCATCTCCACGAGGTGAGATCTTGCATGGAGCCCCAGGCCGAGGGAGATTGACAGTTCTTTTGTTTTTCTTCCATTTGCGAAAAATCGCACCAACTGTTGTCACCTTCTCACCAAGCTGCTTGGCGATGATCTTGTAGCCCATTCCAGCCTTGTGTAGGTCTACAATCTTGTCCCTGACATTCTTGGAGAGCTCTTTGGTCTTGGCCATGGTGGAGAGTTTGGAATCTGATTGATTGCTTCTGTGGACAGGTGTCTTTTATACAGGTAACAAGCTGAGATTAGTAGCACTCCCTTTAAGAGTGTGCTCTTAATCTCAGTTTGTTACCTGTATAAAAGACACCTGGGAGCCAGAAATCTTTCTGATTGAGAGGGGGTCAAATACTTATTTCCCTCATTAAAATGCAAATAAATGTATAACATTTTTGACATGCGTTTTTCTGGATTTTTGTTGTTGTTATTCTGTCTCTCACTGTTCAAATAAACCACCATTAAAATTATAGACGGATCATTTCTTTGTCAGTGGGCAAACATACAAAATCAGCAGGGGATCAAATACTTTTTTCCATCACTGTATATTTTCATAAAGTATTTCATTAACTTTTTTCCCCCTTACTAGCTCTGACTTTGCAGTTACCTACTCTATTTAGGAAAATGTACTTACTATGGCTGTGGGTGTCCCACCTATCTATCTTAAGATGAATGCACTAATTGTAAGTCGCTCTGGCTAATGGTATCTGCTAAATGACAGCATTAGATACATGTTCTACTTTAGCCCCTCTAATTCTCTAAACACATCTATGGAGGATGGTTGAGTGTGTTTAACGAGATTACAAACGCATTGTCAGGCAAATCTCAGGTCATCGTGCAAGGGCCATTGAAATTCAATTATTGTTTAAAATATTCCTAATTACCTCCTCGTCTGTGTAAATTGTATACACTGATTGAGATCTCGTTGCTGGTGTTGTTTAGATGGGCTGAGTAATTGAATGCATGTTTAAATCTCAGTGTATTAATTAAGCTGGTAAAAACTGAAGCTGAATTATTTATCAAAGACAATGGATATCTTTGTTGTCGAACTGAAATAGGAAGTGTTACGGTCTAGCAATCCTAGAGGTCCTCATTCTCTTTCAGTCAAGTAACCCTTCTTCTTTCTCTCTCCTATTCACAGACAAGGATGAGCCCAGTAGTTACACGTGTACGACCTGCAAGCATCCGTTCAGCAGTGCCTGGTTCCTGCTTCAGCACGCCCAGAACACCCACGGCTTCCGCATCTATCTGGAGAGCGAGCCAGGCAGCCCCCTCACCCCCAGGGTAGCCGCCCCGCCTGGGATGGGGGGTGACTGCACCTCTCAGCCCCCCCTCCACGGTGTCCACCTGGCCGATGGGAGCCCCTTCAGTCTGCTGAGATTGCCTGGGTCCGGGTCTGGCCGGGAAGGGGCCACCTCTGTCCCCCACGAGGGGCGCTACCCCCGGACGCCTCCTCTGTTTAGTCCACCTCCACGGCACCACCTGAGCCCAGAGAACCTGGCGCTGGCTACCCATCACCCGAGCACCTTCGACAGGGTGATGCGGCTCAACTCAGTGGTCCTGGACCCACCGCCCGCCATGGACTTCTCAAGGAGACTGCGGGAACTGGCGGGTAACCCCACGGGAGCCTCCCCACCCCTGTCGCCCAACAAGCCCATACAACGGCTGCTGCAGCCCTTCCAGCCGGGCTCCAAGCCCTCCTTCTCAGCCACGCCTCCCCTCTCCACCTCCCAGTCGCCCTCGTCCGGCTTCCGTTCCACCCCCAACCCGGCCCAGCCTACCACGCCGCTCAAGGCCAAGTCGTGCGAGTTCTGCGGGAAGACCTTCAAGTTCCAGAGCAACCTGATCGTGCACCGGCGCAGCCACACAGGAGAGAAGCCCTACAAATGCCACCTGTGCAACCACGCCTGCACCCAGGCCAGCAAGCTGAAGCGCCACATGAAGACGCACTCTCAGAAGAACTCCCTCAACACCAAGTCGGATGACGGCCTATCCACCGCCAGCTCACCCGACCCAGGCACCAGCGCCCTGGTGGGCAGCGCTACCAACGCCCTCAAGTCCGTGGTGGCCAAGTTCAAGAGTGAGAACAACGGGCTGCTTGAGAATGGTGAGGAGGAGGAAGAGGAAGAAGAGGAGGAGGAGGGAGATGAAGAGGAAGAGGGAGACGAGGAAGAAGAGGAGGAAGAGGAGGAAGAAGGAGAGGAGGTAGAGGAAGAGATGGAGACTGAGGAAGGTGAGAAGACCGATTATCATTTCAGCCTGCTGTTGGAAGGGGCCCGGCACCACCAGAACAGCCAGGCCCTCCACCCCCACTCCCATCCCCACAGACGGAGCACTCCCCGGGACGCCTGTGAAGAGGACTTGGCACTTGAGTCGGACCGGGCCGACAAGGTCTGTGGCACCACCCCAACGGCCAATGGCCTGGGTCCTCTCTCTAATGAGGCCCTGACCAGGAAGCTCCTGATGGGGAGCCCCGGGTCCCTCAGCACCATGACCAAGCGTATCAAGGTGGAGAAAGAACTGGATCCTCCCACGCCCACCATCCCCAACACAGATAACGTCTACTCCCAGTGGCTGGCCGGCTATGCCGCCTCCCGACAACTCAAGGACCCCTTACTCAGCTTTGGAGAGTACCCCACCAGACAATCGCCCTTCGCCACATCCTCTGAGCACTCCTCCGAGAACGGCAGCCTGCGCTACTCCACGCCTCCCGAGGAGACGGACGGCGGCTGCGGGGCCTCGGGCCACAGCGGGACGGGGAGTGGGGCCAGCACCCCCCACCTGTCAGGGAGCGGCGGGCGCCCCAGCTCCAAGGATGGCAGCCGGCGGAGCGACACGTGCGAGTACTGCGGCAAGATCTTCAAGAACTGCAGCAACCTGACAGTGCACCGGCGCAGCCACACGGGAGAGAGGCCCTACAAGTGTGACCTGTGCAGCTACGCCTGCGCCCAAAGCAGCAAGCTCACTCGCCACATGAAGACCCACGGCCAGATGGGCAAGGACGTTTATAAATGTGAAATCTGCCACATGCCTTTCAGTGTGTACAGCACTCTAGAGAAACACATGAAGAAGTGGCACAGCGATCAACCCATGCCAACCACCCTGGAAATTAAGACTGAGTAGGGGAGGCAGGGCAGCTCCCTGATTCGCTGAATCATGGCAAAAGCTGAGGAGACTGACAGGGGTTAGACACCAGTCAGAAGCCCGGTATCTTTGAAAAAGCTGATCCATATTTGGGGCAATACTATTGCATCGGACACAAAAACTTTTGAGCCTTTCTATTGTGCAATAATTGACATGTTTTGTACTTTTGTATCTGGACGGCATGCTCAGTGTGTTTTGGCTACTTAGATAAAATTGTCCTTCATTGGTTGGTTGGTTGTAATTGTGTTGCTGTTGGTTGGTACTTTTGATTTTAAAAAGAAAACGATAAGAGGAAGAAAACCCCCATGCTGCATATACGTACTGTTTTACATATCTTGTACAGTTTGGTGTTGGAAACATGGTGGGCAGTGTGAATGGTCTAACCCTGAACTACAAAAAGCAGGGACAAATTTTGGCTGATCTTTTAAAAATATTTTCTGTCCGTTCCTGGGTTGAAAATACCAATTGGGTTTGCCTAGGAAACTGTAGCCGCTTAGCAACATAACATTTTCTTTTAGAAGATATAGTGGTGGTCAATTTGAAATGAATAGTTATCGTTTGAAAAAGCAAAAAAAATGTGCCTTGGAATATTTGACCTGCATTAGTTAATCCTCCTTTTTGCTATAAGCTCGGAGATTCAGCTACAAATGATAGCTAGCGGACATGTGTTCAACGGGAAATAAACAGGTTCTTGCATCAAGCGCCTGTACAATATGACATCGTCCTCCGTGACCCAGCGAAACACAAGGAACCAGTTGAAACAAAAAATATATATTTCTGGTAAATCATTTTATCTGCCTGACTCATTGTATAATATACTTCAGATGCTCATTCTGTTTACTGGCATGCTAGCTACATGCTATTTGGGGATTATGTGGTGTTTATATAAAGGGTTTTATTTGTGTTTTGTTTGGTACCTTACATAGGGGTACTAAATGTAATAATGAGTTGTTATAATTCTGTAAACTTAAGCTCTTAATGTGTTGGAGTGTTTTGTTTTGAAATGAAAGGTTTTACAGTTTTTTGTAAGTAGCACAAAACTATGTTGTTGTCCTTGTTGCTGGGATCTTCGGTGAGTCGGCCATGACAGTGTGTTGCTGTGGCGGCTGGGCACCTGAAGACTTGTTTTTCTTAGTTCTGACATGTCAGGCTGATTTTGAAAAGGGGGTGGGGTTGAGGGCACGGAATGACCAGATTTGGATCAATTCATCATTTGTAAATGCATCATAAGCTTTTTAACAAGCTCTTATTTCTGTTTTTTCCCGCATGTCATATCAGATTTCCTAAAAGCTGAAATGTTGCCTCTTAAACTAATTGATATTTGGAAAGTCTAAAAAAATAATAATTTAAGAACAATTTTGAGAAGTGTGTTCAGTAAAACACATCCCCTGCTCAATTTTTTTACATCATTTGAATCTTTCACGTGGGTTTGTGCTCTTTGAGGTGACATGTTAGACCTCACCGCTGTTCTTTTGATTTGACAGACTTACATCAACCCCCCTTTCATAATGTTGTTGGTAAAGCACTTGTCACTCTGCCTTGGATCCTGTATCCGTCTCTCTAATCGGAGGTACAGTCGGTTGAGTATAAAATAATAAGAACTGGGACTTTTCCCAGGATGAAATATGTGCACTGTTCAATTTTCCCAGTTTACAGGTGGACACTGAAGGGAAATCTTTGCTCTAATGCAGACCGATTGATGTGGTGTCATTGCTTCATGCAGATAAGAGTGAAACGAGAAACCGTCGCCAGCCATTTTGTTTCCCAGGGGGCCTAGCAGTTTTTGGGGCCTCTGGGTAATACCGTATCAATGCAGGAACCGCCATACTCCCTCCTGCTTCAGAAAGAAAGAAAGAAACCTTGCTGCTCAAAAAGGGCAATATTTTTTTTTCCTACCACAAATTTTATAAAAATGAATAAATAAACTCTGTTTTTTAATGTAACACTTCAATATCTTTAGGGGAGACTTTATTTAAGATTGTTTTGATGATATTTTTGGGGTTTCTCGTTAAATCTTGATGGTTATGCTCAAGATTGTATCACTATATTATGAATACGAAACGAACATGACTCATCTTTTTGCCTTTTTGCTACACAGGTCTTCAGGTTAAACAACATTCTCATCGGCGAGAGATTTTAGGATTATATGTGAATATATAGAGAGAACTTAAAAAAACATAGGAAAATGCACACTCATGTTCCTATGCTAAAATACACATTTACGGTCTACTTGTTCCTGTATTTAGAATGGTATTTGAAATTAATGTTCACTTAGCGTAGGCACTTGTAGTATTTATGTTGACGCCTGTATTTTTAACTGTTCGCTTGTTCTCTTTAAAAGGTTCCAATGTACTCTTTTCAGTAGTTGAAGAAAAAAAATGCCCAACCAGCTGCCACCGTATATATTTTCTTAATTTGGCAGGATAATACTATTATAGTGTGAATAATTTGTACGCTTGAACAAAAATTAAGTATGTTTTTGAAAATTGAAACGTCGTGGCGTTCTATGGATAAGAGGAGCCATGTAATGGCTTTTCTCAAGCAGTACTGTCGGAATGTGCCAGAACATGGCAACACAGGGGGTTGTATATGTCTATTCTTTTTTATTTTTTATTTTTTTGAATATGTTTTTTTCCTCTCCTGTCATTTTATATGCAGTAACACAAGCTATTGTTGGGTTCTCGGTAGTGTCCGTTCCTCTCGACCGCCTGACCACATTCCAGTCACATCAATGAAGTAAGAACTATTCCAGTCATTATGCAGTCAATTGATTTAAAAAGGACATCAATCTGGAAATCAATTTAGCGGTTTTATTTGAAGTCTGTTTTTCATTGCTAAACAGTGCATGGTGCTTTATGTTTTTTTTTTTTGTTAAAGTGGTAAATCTCACGTGCAAAACATGTCTAATGAAAACAGAAATGATTGGGGTGGGAAAAGAAAAGCCTACTTGAGCTGGTACAGTAAAGTAGGCTACATGTTTTGTGTACATGACAATGCTACATTGGTACGTTTAGGGTTTCCAGACTTTTTTCCCCTGTCTGTTCTCAACGCTGATTATTCTGAACTGAACTTGAACTTGGCCTCCGACAGTGAACGTCCCTATTTATTATGACTATACACAACTTTGTTGAAAACAGAGTCACACACAGCAGGAATCAATACATTTTCTCTCTCTTGTTGAATATCTGATGTTTTTAACATGTATTTTTAATGACCAAATGTCATTGACCACACCACTCAGTTTCTGGGAATTCTACTCTCTTCTGTTGAGTTCTAGTTCGTTTGGAGATGCCACTCTTCTTTTCAACAACGGTTGACTGCGTTATTCTCTACACTCAGCCATTTTGTCTTGAAAAAAATGAAAAATAAAAAGTATTACATACATTTATGGAATTGTTGGTTGTTTACCTAAATAACTAAGGTATTTAGTTTGGGATGACACCCACACATGCAAACGTGCACACACGCACACACACACACACACACACACACACACACACACACACACACACACACACACACACACACACACACACACACACACACACACACACACACACACACACACACAGAAACACACACTTGCAGTTAATATACAAACTATGACACCTCTCATTGTCTTGAAATATCATCACCACCCATAGAGAGTTATCTATGTGTCTGTGTGTGAGTGTGTTTGTGTGTGTGTGTCTGTGTGTGTGTGTGTGTGTGTGTCTCTGTGTTTGTGTGTGTGTCTGCATGCGATAGTGTCTGCCAGGTGTGTTTGCCCGGCTGAACTTGAGTCGTCATCAGACGGGGTGGAAGTTCAACTCCCTTATCTCTGGTCTTGTCTGGTCATCTGGGTGTCTGCATTACATCTCCAACCTCTTCCCTCCCTCCCTCCCTCCCTCCCTCCCTCCCTCCCTCCCCCCCTCCCTCCCTCCCTCCCTCCCTCCCTCCTATATCTCAGTCCCTCCCTCCCTCTATATCCCTCCCTCCCTCCCTCCCTCTCGTCCTCCCCCTTCCTCTATATCTCAGTCCCGTCCTCCCCCTTCCTCTATATCTCAGTCCCGTCCTCCCCTTCCTCTATATCCTCCTCCCCTTCCTCTATATCTCAGTCCCGTCCTCCCTCTCCCTCTATATCTCCGTCCCGTCCTCCCCCTCCCTCTATATCTCAGTCCCTCCCTCCCGTCCTCCCCCCCCTTCTTCTATATCTCAGTCCCGTCCTCCCCCTTCTTCTATATCTCAGTCCCGTCCTCCCCCTTCCTCTATATCTCAGTCCTGTCCTCCCCCTTCCTCTATATCTCAGTCCCGTCCTCCCCTTCCTCTATATCTCAGTCCCGTCCTCCCCCTTCCTCTATATCTCAGTCCCGTCCTCCCCCTTCCTCTATATCTCAGTCCCGTCCTCCCCCTTCCTCTATATCTCAGTCCCGTCCTCCCCCTCCCTCTATCCTCTCAGTCCCGTCCTCCCCTTCCTCTATATCTCAGTCCCGTCCTCCCCCTTCCTCTATATCTCAGTCCCGTCCCTCCCCCTTCCTCTATATCTCAGTCCCGTCCTCCCCTCCTCTATATCTCAGTCCCGTCCTCCCCCTTCCTCTATATCTCAGTCCCGTCCTCCCCTTCCTCTATATCCCCTTCCTCTATATCTCAGTCCCGTCCTCCCCCTTCCTCTATATCTCAGTCCCGTCCTCCCCTTCCTCTATATCTCAGTCCCGTCCTCCCCCTCCCTCTATATCTCAGTCCCTCCCTCTTTTTCTCCCCCTCCCTCTATATCCCAGTCCCTCCCTCTCTTTCTTCTCCTCCCTCCCGTCCCCCTCTATATCCCCTTTCTCTATATCTCAGTCCCTCCCTCTCTTTCTCCCTCCCTCCTTTCCTCCCCCTCCCTCTATATCTCAGTCCCTCCCTCTCTTTCTCCCTCCCTCCCTTCCTTCCCCTCCCTCTATATCTCAGTCCCTCCCTCTCTTTCTCCCTTCCTCCCCCTCCCTCTATATCTCAGTCCCTCCCTCCCTCCCTTCCTCCCCCTGCCTCTATATCTCAGTCCCTCCCTCTATATCTCAGTCCCTCCCTCTCTTTCTCCCTACCACCCGCTCCTCCCCTCTACATTTCAGTCCCTCCCTCTCTCTCTTCCTAGGTCTCGTATACATTCATTATTTGACCTTGCTCCCTCCCTCGTCTCCTTTCTCCCTCCCTCATTTCCTCTCCTCTTTCTTTTCCAGGACTGGAGGGCTGACGTGACAGACTAATCGTTCTTCTGGTCCTAGCCCGAGCTGTTTGGCGAGCAGGGCCAGATCAAAGTCCACAGATAGAGGTTCCTGCTTTGGCGAGGTGTTGACAGTTAAGATGAAGCCGAGTTGTAGGGATGTGTGGGTGGGGGTAGTGGGGGGGGGGGGTGGACGAAGGTGCTGTGTGTGGGTGGGGGTAGTGGGAGGTGTGGATGAAGGTGCTGTGTGTGGGTGGGGGTAGTGGGTGGTGTGGAAGACGGTGCTGTGTGTGTGTGCGTGTCTGTGCATGTGTATGTGTGTGTGTGTGTTTGCTTAGGGAGGGTAGGGGAAGGATTTCCCTCTGTCTCCCATATACCAAGTTCAATGCCATGCCCCCACAAATCCCGCCACCAAATAATCCTTGCATAGCAGACATACTTTTCCCATAGCTCTCACTCTCTCTCTCTCTCTCTCGCTCTCTCATCCCCTCTCCACCCCTGTAGAAAGAAACATAAATCTAATAAAGACAACTGTCAACTTTCTTTATGTTGTGATGTTTTGAAAAGTTAGTAATGGAAAGCCAAGTTAATAGATTGTTTTTTAATTTGTAAAAATGGATTTGAAGAAATTAAATATGCTATTTCTGTTACTTTATTTTCAACCTTGCCTCCAGGCAAAACACAGATGCATCTATCTATCTATCTATCTATCTATCTATCTATCTATCTATCTATCTATCTATCTATCTATCTATCTATATCTATTCAATTCAATTCAAGGGCTTTATTGGCATGGGAATCATGTGTTAACATTGCCAAAGCAAGTGAGGTAGACAACATACAAAGTGAATATATAAAGATATCTATCTATCTATCTATCTATCCTAGTAGTGATCTCATAGCCTGAAAAGAAAAGATGAAAAACCGATTTTAAAATATATATATTTAAAAAAGATAGACTGATTTCAGCTGCAGACTGAAGAGGAGAGAAGTGTAGCGGGGGAGAGGAGAAGAAGAGAAGAGTGGGTTCTTGGAACAACATAAAAGACCTAATCACCCTGGACAGCTGACAGTGGGAGAGAGAGAGAGAGAGAGAGAGAGAGAGAGAGAGAGAGAGAGAGAGAGAGAGAGAGAGAGAGAGAGAGAGAGAGAGAGAGAGAGAGAGAGAGAGAGAACCTCACATAGTTGTCAGGATTGTCAGTAAGGTTGAAGGAGTGGAGAGGCCAGGAGAGCTCTGCCCAAACAAGAGCAGCGGTCTGGTGGAGCAAGAAAACAAAGTCTGTGTTTTGTCTACAGGCTACAACGCTCAGGGGCTGAAGGAGAGGGAGTGTTTGGTGTGCTCTCGCAAAACACACACACACACATACAGGGGCGCACACACAGGCACAGGCACAGGCACACAAACAGGAGAGTAGAAATGCAGACTTCTTTGATTAATGAAGGCACATAGAGTGCCTTCAGAATGTATTCATACCCCTTGACTTATTCCACGTTTTCTTGTGTTACAGCTGGAGTTAAAAGTGGATTACATTGATTTTTTTTCTTACCCATCTATACAAAAACATGTTTTTAGACATTTTAGAACTTTAAAGAAAAATTTAATACAGAAATATCTAATTTACTTAAGTATTCACACCCCTGAGCCAATACTTTGTAGAAGCACCTTTGGCAGTGATTACAACTGTCTTTCTATGTAAGTTTTTAAGCGCTTTCACACCTGGATTGTGCAACATTTGCTCATTATTATTTAAAAAATATTCAAGCTCTGTCAAATTGGCTGTTGATCATTGATAGACAACCATTCTCAGTGCTTGTCATAGATCTTCAAGTAGATTTAAGTCAAAACTGTAACTCGGCCACTCAGGAACATTCACCATCTTCACGGTAAGATTTGATAGTATAGATTTTGCCTTGTATTTTAGATTATTGTCCTGCTGAAAAGTGAATTCATCTCCCAGTGTCTGGTGGAAAGCTGACTGAACCAGGTTTTCCTCTTGGATTTTGCCTGTTCTTAGCTCCATTCTCTTTATTATTTATCCTGAAAAACACACCCGTTCTTAACGATAACAAGCATACCCATAACATGATGCAGCCACCACTATGCTTGAAAATATGGAGAGTGGTATTCAGTAATGAATTGTATTAGATTTGCACCAAACATAACATGTTGTATGCAAGACAAAAATTTAATTGCTTTGCCAAATTATTTTGCAGTATTACTTTAGTGCTTTGTTGCGAACAGGATGCATGTTTTGGAATATCTTTATTCTGTACAGGCTTCCTTCTTTTCACTCTATCAATTAGGTTAATAATGTGGAGCCCTTAAATTCTGTAACTGTTTTAAAGTTACCATTGGCCTCATTATGAAATCCCTGAGTAGTTTCCTTCCTCTCCAGCAACTGAGTTAGAAAGGACTTCTGTATCCATTACAAAGTGTAGTTAATAACTTCATCATGCTCAAAGGGATATTCGTTGTTGACTTTTTCGGAAAGCATAATTCCACATTGACATTATGGGGTATTGTCTGTAGGCCAGTGGTAAAGCAATCTCAATTTAATCCATTTTAAATTCAGGCTGTAACACAAAAAAAATGGAAAAAAAGTCAAGGGGTGTGAATACTTTCTGAAGGCACTGATAAGTGCACAATCAATCACACTTGCATACAGAACACAAACACACATACACACACACACACACATGCACCAACACATGCGCTCACACACACACGTGTGCACACAGTGTCTTGGGGAATGTGACCTTTTCCCGAAAACCTCCCTCTTTCCTGCCCTCCTCCTCTCCCTCTCTCCTTATGTGAAGATGGAAGGGGTTAGAGGTCAGCTTTTGGGGGGTTCTAGATTAGGTTTCACATGACTGAACACCTTTGTTGGAGCAGGCCGGCAGAAAGGAAACGTCCAGGAGGTTTGCCATGTCTGACTGACGGTGAGGGAGAGGGGGGGGGTAAAGAGAGAGAGAGAGAGAGAGAGAGAGAGAGAGAGAGAGAGAAAGAAAGAAAGAAAGAAAGAAAGAAAGAAAGAAAGAAAGGGAGAGAAAGAGAGAGAGAGAGAGAGAAAGAAAGGGAGAGAAAGAAGGAGAGAGAGAGAAAACAGCTAGAAAATGTATAGAAACTCTCCCCCCCACATCAACTTCCCCTTCAACTGCCCCTCTCCCTCCCCCTGTCCCTCCCCACTCTCTCCTCCACATCCTCCCCCACCATGAGGCTTCTGTGTGGGGTTGTGGCCAGGCAGGCAGAGTGGGATCCATGGCTGGCGGCCCTGTCGGGGCTTCTTTCCCCTTCATGGCCACACAGAGAGAAGAAAGAGCCAGAAGAGTAAAGTGTGTAGCAGAACACAGAACCCCCTTCAGGAACATCTGACAACTCAAGTGTGAGACAGTGGCTCCGTCCCAAGTGGAACACTATTTATTCCCTATAGTGCGCTACTTTTCACCAGGGCCCATGGCTCTGGACAAAGGTAGTACACTTTATTGGGAATGGAGTGCCATTTTGGGACCAAGCCAATATGTGGGGGGAGAAAAATAAGTCTTGGCAATGGACTGGTGGTTTTGGGTTGTGAAACGTTTTAGGGTTTTAGAGCTTTAGGCCAAGGAAACGACCTGCAGCAGTTTAAACACAACTCCTCGCCAAGGTGGGACTGGTGACAGAAACGTTTCAACTTTGACCCTGTGTCTGCGGCACCAACACAGGCTTTTTAGGGGTCATTTGGGGCAACGTTGACCCTGTGTCTGCGGCACCAACACAGGCTTTTAGGGGGCATTTGGGGCAACGTTGACCCTGTGTCTGCGGCACCAACACAGGCTTTTTAGGGGCATTTGGGGCAACGTTGACCTGTATTGAACAGTCTGTCTCTGTCTGTACCGGGGTAGATTCCAGAGTCCGTCCGCCCCTAACAGGAACAGGAAATGAGGTCATAGTCTGCCCTTGAACCAGGAGCGTGGCGCTTAAAGTGGCGCAATGTCCCAACTGCCTGTAAAAAGGGTCATGTTATCACTGACCTCGGCTCTTTGTCTCTCTCTCTCTCTCTCTCTCTCTCTCTCTCTCTCTCTCTCTCTCTCTCTCTCTCTCTCTCTCTCTCTCTCTCTCTCTCTCTCTCTCTCTCTGTACAGTACAGCAATAGACAGTAGGGCACCAGTTTACAGCACCATCAATAAAGGGCCAAAGTTCAGCCCCTGTCTTTTTCCGTGCTATTAAGGAATGACACTGCACATTTCTGTAACTGGGCATAGGGCAGTCCACTGGCCTTTCAACCTAGTACATTATACGTGCATTGCCTGATGCCTGACCATGTGACCTTAACAGAAACTTAATCTCAGGTCATAGTTTGTCCTGGTCAGGAAAAAAGCTGGGTTGTGAAACGCCTGACTACAGAAGGTAGCCCAACGGTTAGAATTAGGGGGGGGGGGGGGATACCTAGTCAGTTGTCCAACTGAATGTATTTAACTGAAATGTGTCTTCCGCATTTAACCCAACCCCTCTGAATCAGAGAGGTGTAGGGGACTGCCATAATCGACAGCCACATCTTCAGAGCCCGGGGAACAGCCTTGCTCAGAGGCAGAACAACAGATTTTTACATCAACTCGGGAATTCAATCCAGCAACCTTTTGGTGACTGGCCCAACGCTCTAACCACTAGACTACCTACCGGCTAGTAACTGATCGGTGGCTAGTTCGAATACCTGAGGTGAAAAATATGTCAATGTGCCCATGAGCAAGGCACTTCACCCTATCCGATGTATATGACAATTAAAGATATATATATTATTTTTTACATATAACATACATAATTACTAAATCACTAGTTCCTCTGTGTTTAGTTCCCTCTCGCCAGCATGTCAGGTAAAGGTGTGTGAGTGTGTGTGTGATCTGTATCCCTGTGGGGACAGTGTGTTTCTTGAGCTGGTCCAGTTGATGGGGGGGTCCTGGAGATTCTGGACGTTTCACAGAAACGGTACGCCACCCTGCTCCCAAGGCCCCTGGCCCCTCAGGGGTGAGGAGGGGTGAGGGAGGAGGAGGGAGGTGAGAGGGTGGAATAGTCACATGCTTCATCTGCTTGACTGGCTTTATACCACCCTGAGCATGTTTTCCCCTCTCTCTGGCATGTGTGTGTCTGGTTTGTGTAATGTGTGCGTGTGTTTTGTGTGTGTGTGTGTTTGTGTGTGTTGTGTGTGTGTGTGTGTGTGTGTGTGTGTGTGTGTGTGTGTGTGTGTGTGTGTGTGTGTGTGTGTGTGTGTGTGTGTGTGTGTGTGTGTGTGTGTGTGTGTGTGTGTGTGTGTGTGTGTGTGTGTGTGTGTGTGTGTGCATGCTTCTTAGAATATGTGTGCTAGTACACCTGCATTGCTTGCTGTTTGGGGTTTTAGGCTGGGTTTCTGTACAGCACTTTGAGATATCAGGTGATCTAAGAAGGGCTTTATAATAATCAATGAGATTTTTTTTGTTGTTGATTTTTTAGTATCTGTATCATTATACAGAATTAGCTATAGCTTGAGAATGTTCATTTGCGTGTTAGTGTGTGTTTGTGTGCGTGCCTGTGTGCGTGCCTGTGTGCGTGCCTGTGTAACGTGTGTGTGCGTCTCCTGTATGTGTGTTTGTGTATTAACACGCAACCCTGTCTGTGTATCAGTAAGGCTGCGTTTGTGTCTGTATGTCAATGTAAGGGTGACATACTGGCCTCTCTCAATGTCAATTCAATGGGCTTTATTGGCATGGGAAACATATGTTAACATCGCCAAAGCAAGTGAAGTAGATAACAAACAAAAGTGAAATAAACAATAAAAATGAACAGTAAACACTTCACTCACAGAAGTTCCAAAAGAATAAAGACATTACAAGTGTCATATTATGTGTGTCTACAGTGTTGTAACGATGTGCAAATGGTTAAAGTACAAAAGGGAAAATAAATAAATGTAAATATGGGTTGTTTTTCTCTCTCTCTCACAGCCCTCCCCATCCTCTCACCCCCTCACCAGCGGGCCTCCCAATCCTCTCACCCCCTCACCAGCGGGCCTCCCCATCCTCTCACCCCCTCACCAGCGGGCCTCCCCATCCTCTCACCCCCTCACCAGCGGGCCTCCCCATCATCTCACCCCCTAAACAGAGGGCCTCCCCATCCTCTTACCGCCTCACAGCGGGCCTCCCCATCCTCACCCCCTAACCAGAGGGCCTCCCCATCCTCTTACCCCCTAACCAGTGGGCCTCCCCATCCTCTCACCCCTAACCAGCGGGCCTCCCCATCCTCTCACCCCCTAACCAGCGGGCCTCCCCATCCTCTCACCCCCCCTCCCCAACCAGTGGGCCTCCCCATCCTCCCACACCCCTAACCAGAGGGCCTCCCCATCCTCTCACCCCCTAACCAGCGGGCCTCCCCATCCTCTCACCCCCTAACCAGAGGGCCTCCCCATCCTCTCACCGCCTCACCAGCGGGCCTCCCCATCCTCTTACCCCCTAACCAGAGGGCCTCCCCATCCTCTTACCCCCTAACCAGTGGGCCTCCCCATCCTCTCACCCCCTAACCAGTGGGCCTCCCCATCCTCTCACCCCCTAACCAGAGAGCCTCCCCATTCTCTCACCTCTTAACCAGAGGGCCTCCCCATCCTCTTACCCCCTAACCAGCGGGCCTCCCCATCCTCTCACCCCCTAACCAGTGGGCCTCCCCATCCTCTCACCCCTAACCAGCGGGCCTCCCCATCCTCTCACCCCCTAACAAGCGGGCCTCCCCATCCTCTCACCCCCTAACCAGAGGGCCTCCACATCCACTCACCCCTAACCAGCGGGCCTCCCCATCCTCTCACCCCATAACCAGCGGGCCTCCCCATCCTCTCACCCCCTAACCAGCGGGCCTCCCCATCCTCTCACCCCCTAACCAGAGGGCCTCCCCATCCTCTCACCCCATAACCAGCGGGCCTCCCCATCCTCTCACCCCCTAACCAGCAGGCCTCCCCATCCTCTCACCCCCTAACCAGAGGGCCTCCCCATCCTCTCACCTCTTAACCAGAGGGCCTCCCCATCCTCTCACCCCCTAAACAGCGGGCCTCCCCATCCTCTCACCCCCTAACCAGAGGGCCTCCCCATTCTCTCACCTCTTAACCAGTGGGCCTCCCCATCCCCTCATCCCCTAACCAATGGGCCTCCCCATCCTCTCACCCCCTAACCAGAGGGCCTCCCCATCCTCTCACCCCCTAACCAGCGAGCCTCCCCATCCTCTCACCCCCTAACCAGCGGGCCTCTCCATCCTCTCATCCCCTAAACAGAGGGCCTCCCCATCCTCTCACCCCCTAACCAGCGGGCCTCCCCATCCCTCATCCCCTAACCAGCGGGCCTCCCCATCCTCTCACCCCTAACCAGCGGGCCTCCCCATCCTCTCACCCCCTAAACAGAGGGCCTCCCCATCCTCTCACCGCCTCACCAGCGGGCCTCCCCATCCTATTACCCCTAACCAGCGGGCCTCCCCATCCTCTCACCCCCTAACCAGCGGGCCTCCCCATCCTCTCACCCCCTAACCAACGGGCCTCCCCATCCTCTCACTCCCTAACCAGCGGGCCTCCTCCTCCTCTCACCCCTAACCAGTGGGCCTCCCCATCCTCTCACCCCCTAACCAATGGGCCTACCCATCCTCTCACCCCCTAACCAACGGGCCTCCCCATCCTCTCACCCCCTAACCAGTGGGCCTCCCCATTCTCTCACCCCCTACCCAATGGGCCTCCCCATCCTCTCACCCCCTAACCAATGGGCCTCCCCATCCTCTCACCCCCTAACAAGTGGGCCTCCCCATCCTCTCACTCCCTAACCAGCGGGCCTCCCCATCCTCTCACTCCCTAACCAGCGGGCCTCCCCATCCTCTCACCCCCTAACCAGTGGGCCTCCCAAACCTCTCACCCCCTAACCAATGGGCCTCCCCATCCTCTCACTCCCTAACCAGTGGGCCTCCCCATCCTCTCACCCCTTAACCAGCGGGCCTCCTCCTCCTCTCAGCCTCTTAACCAGCGGGCCTCCCCATCCTCTCACCCCCTAACCAGCGGGCCTCCTCCTCCTCTCAGCCTCTTAACCAGGGGGCCTCCCCATCCTCCCACCCCCTAACCAGTGGGCCTCCCCATCCTCTCACCCCTTAACCAGCGGGCCTCCTCCTCCTCTCAGCCTCTTAACCAGCGGGCCTCCCCATCCTCTCACCCCCTAACCAGCGGGCCTCCTCCTCCTCTCAGCCTCTTAACCAGGGGGCCTCCCCATCCTCCCACCCCCTAACCAGTGGGCCTCACCATTCTCTCACCCCATAAACCAGCGAGCCTCCCCATCCTCTCACCCCCTAACCAGCGGGCCTCCTCCTCCTCTCACCCCCTAACCAGCGGGCCTCCCCATTATCTCACCCCGTAAACCAGGGGTCCCTTCCAAGGGCCACTCCTCGGACAAACCATTCCCTGGTTCTATGGCCTTTATGGGGGCTGCCTGAGACACTAGTGCTTGGCAGAACCCTGACTGAATGGGCCTTGACCCACAAAGCACTTTGTCAGTCATTGTGGTCAACTTGTCTTGTTTTTATGTAGCCTAGTCGCACAGCTGCTGGGGCCTGTTCAAAGATAGTGGGGAGAGGGGAGTGGGGAGAGGGGAGAGGGGAGAGGGGCTACTCTGGAGGAGCTCCTTGAAAGGGACAAACAAACAAAGCATGAAACCCGAGCCAGACCTCAATAAGGAGTACACAAAAACACACACTCACAAAATAAAACGTCTTACCTAATTGCTAATTGCACCTTGGTGGATGTCGTCTTCCGGCCAATCAGGGGTGAGTTTGTAAGTGTAAGTGTCTCCCAGCCCTTGGAAGGGCCACAAAAGACTCGGCCCTCGGCCCTCGAGGCCCTGAGAGGACAGACAGCCCTATTGGCTGAACTCGTCCCATTCAGATGGTCTGGCCTAGCCTCTCACACACAGGTGTGCCCTTGTGTGTGTATCTCACTGGCTGACATCTCCATGCCTTTAAGTGTCCCATTGAAAACAAGACAGAGAGGAGGAGAGAGGAAACCAGAGGGAGTGAAAGATATAAAGTGTAAAAAACAAGGAGATTTTAAAATAAAAGACAGTGGCTCTTTTGCTTTTCAGCGACTCTCCCACGCTCCCCAGAAACTCCAACCTAACCTCTTGTTTATGACAACATACACTGTGTCAATATACTGACAACATAAGGTATTGACCTCTGACAATATATTTCCCTTTGTGTATTTATGTTTATATTTTGATAAATATATTGCAAACAACCTACATATACTGTATATCATAGATATGTGTTATATTTAGGATATATGTTTCTCCTAGATCTGTACCCGTCCTGTGTTGTTGTATATGAGTACCTTCTCCAGACACAGACAGACAGACAGACAGACAGACAGACAGACAGACAGACAGACAGACAGACAGACAGACAGACAGACAGACAGACAGACAGACAGACAGACAGACAGACAGACAGACAGACAGACAGACAGACAGACAGACAGACAGACAGACAGACAGACAGACAGACAGACAGACAGACAGACAGACAGACAGACATGGCCAGTGAGTGTCTCAACGTCAAGGCCAATTGAAAGGTGGCTGTTCCAAGTCCAGAGGGTTAGATAGATATTCATCCATTATTCATTATGGCTAAGTTTAAATAATCCCCTCTAGGATTGGTCTGGTCTGGGGGACACACTGCTTTGCTGGCGTAACGGTTGGGAATTGGACTGGGGTGGCTGGGGCGACTGGCTGGAAGGGGGGGGGACATAGCGGAGGGAGTGTGAGGTAGGGCGGGGGGGGTCGGAGAATTAGATGCAAATATGCCTTTGATAGCTTTCACAGTCTGGGGGTCCCTTTCTGTTTCTGGATATTCATATTAAC
The DNA here is from genome assembly GCF_021184085.1 of Oncorhynchus gorbuscha. Lineage (NCBI taxonomy): Eukaryota > Metazoa > Chordata > Actinopteri > Salmoniformes > Salmonidae > Oncorhynchus > Oncorhynchus gorbuscha. Next base: position 6,133,897 of record NC_060198.1, read on the forward strand.
CTAATCTTTCTAAACAGTCTTTGTCCTGGAGGGTGAGATGGGGACTGGGGAGAGATGGGGACTGGGATGAGATGGGGATGGGGAGAGATGGGGACTGGGGAGAGATGGGGACTGGGGTGAGATGGGGACTGGGGAGAGATGGGGACTGGGGAGAGATGGGGACTGGGGAGAGATGGGGACTGGGATGAGATGGGGACTGGGATGAGATGGGGACTGGGGAGAGATGGGGATTGGGGTGAGATGGGGACTGGGGAGAGATGGGGACTGGGATGAGATGGGGACTGGGATGAGATGGGGACTGGGGAGAGATGGGGACTGGGGAGAGATGGGGACTGGGATGAGATGGGGACTGGGGTGAGATGGGGATGGGGAGAGATGGGGACTGGGGAGAGATGGGGACTGGGGAGAGATGGGGACTGGGGAGAGATGGGGACTGGGGAGATGGGGACTGGGGGAGATGGGGATGGGGAGAGATGGGGATGGGGAGAGATGGGGACTGGGGAGAGATGGGGACTGGGGAGAGATGGGGACTGGGGAGAGATGGGGACTGGGATGAGATGGGGACTGGGGTGAGATGGGGACTTGGGAGAGATGGGGACTGGGATGAGATGGGGATGGGGAGAGATGGGGACTGGGGAGAGATGGGGACTGGGGAGAGATGGGGACTGGGATGAGATGGGGACTGGGGAGAGATGGGGACTGGGGAGAGATGGGGACTGGGGAGAGATGGGGACTGGGATGAGATGGGGATGGGGAGAGATGGGGACTGGGGAGAGATGGGGATGGGAGAGATGGGGACTGGGGAGAGATGGGGACTGGGGAGAGATGGGGACTGGGATGAGATGGGGACTGGGGTGAGATGGGGATGGGGAGAGATGGGGACTGGGGAGAGATGGGGACTGGGGAGAGATGGGGACTGGGGAGAGATGGGGACTGGGATGAGATGGGGACTGGGATGAGATGGGGATGGGGAGAGATGGGGATGGGGAGAGATGGGGACTGGGGAGAGATGGGGACTGGGGAGAGATGGGGACTGGGGAGAGATGGGGATGGGGAGAGATGGGGATGGGGAGAGATGGGGACTGGGGAGAGATGGGGACTGGGGAGAGATGGGGACTGGGGAGAGATGGGGACTGGGGAGAGATGGGGACTGGGATGAGATGGGGACTGGGGTGAGATGGGGACTTGGGAGAGATGGGGACTGGGATGAGATGGGGATGGGGAGAGATGGGGACTGGGGAGAGATGGGGAGTGGGGAGAGATGGGGACTGGGATGAGATGGGGACTGGGATGAGATGGGGACTTGGGAGAGATGGGGACTGGGATGAGATGGGGATGGGGAGAGATGGGGACTGGGGAGAGATGGGGACTGGGGAGAGATGGGGACTGGGATGAGATGGGGACTGGGGTGAGATGGGGACTGGGGAGAGATGGGGACTGGGATGAGATGGGGATGGGGAGAGATGGGGACTGGGGAGAGATGGGGACTGGGGAGAGATGGGGACTGGGGAGAGATGGGGACTGGGGAGAGATGGGGACTGGGGTGAGATGGGGACTTGGGAGAGATGGGGACTGGGATGAGATGGGGATGGGGAGAGATGGGGACTGGGGAGAGATGGGGACTGGGGAGAGATGGGGACTGGGATGAGATGGGGACTGGGGTGAGATGGGGATGGGGAGAGATGGGGACTGGGATGAGATGGGGATGGGGAGAGATGGGGACTGGGGAGAGATGGGGACTGGGATGAGATGGGGACTGGGGTGAGATGGAGACTTGGGAGAGATGGGGACTGGGATGAGATGGGGACTGGGAAGAGATGGGGACTGGGGAGAGATGGGGACTGTGATGAGATGGGGAATGGGGTGAGATGGGGACTGGGGAGAGATGGGGACTGGGGAGAGATGGGGGCTAGGGAGAGATGGGGACTGGGATGAGATGGGGACTGGGGAGAGATGGGGACTGGGGTGAGATGGGGACTTGGGAGAGATGGGGACTGGGATGAGATGGGGCCTGGAGTGAGATGGGGACTTGGGAGAGATGGGGACTGGGATGAGATGGGGACTGGGGAGAGA